>NC_056447.1:46540436-46840436 GCF_018296145.1 Oncorhynchus tshawytscha | reverse complement strand
CAAATAAGAAAACACAAACTGGATGTCTCTCCCACCAAGCCAAGGCCTCAAAGTAGGGAGAAGTGTGGGGGTGGGGAAATGGAGGGAGAGAAGATGACAGACTTACCACTATTGAAGTTTCAGCCTTGGCTATACAATAAGCAGAAGTCTATGGAGCTGTATGAATGGGTTGTTGTTTTTTAAAATTTGTTATATATTTGGTCCATAGTGATCCATAAAGTGAAATGAAAATAATGTAAGTTACCTATGCTTGATCTATTATCTGTTGTTTTCAGTCATGTTTGTTGCTATTCCTCTAGATGTCCCTTGCGAAGGCCAGAATGTATTGTTTTGAACAGCATCATTATTCACCTCTTCTGCCCTATTCAAATGAAGTCTGACGGTGTGCTCTGAGAACAACATTTAAGGGAATGATGGGACTGCAAATAAGGGTGTGTGTGTGTGTGTGTGTGTGTGTGTGTGTGTGTGTGTGTGTGTGTGTGTGTGTGTGTGTGTGTGTGTGTGTGTGTGTGTGTGTGTGTGTGTGTGTGTGTGTGTGTGTGTTTGTGTGTGTGTGTGTGTGTGTGTGTGTGTGTGTGTGTGCAGGAAGGGAGCCCACGAGGGCCTCCTGCTTTGGCAGATGATGACTTACTTACTGAGAGAGAGAGAGAGAGAGAGAGAAGAGAGCGAGAGAGAGAGAGAGAGAGAGAGAGAGAGATAGGGAGAGAAAGAGAGTGACAGAGAGAGAGAGAGAGAGAGGAGAGAGAGAGAGAGAGAGAGAGAGAGAGAGAGAGAGAGAGAGAGAGAGAGAGAGGGGGCTTGCAGCCCCACTGGCAGAGCAATATTCTGTGACAAAAACTCTCCTCAGTGACTCAACTCTGCATGATGTAACCCACTTGGCACAGGCGTCAGTTCAACATCTAGTTTTTATTTACATTTGGTTGAGTTGTCTACTATTGTGAATCCAACTTGAAATCAGCAAAACATTTCACCGTGTCATTGGAAAAAGGTTGAAAGTTCGGTGACAAAAACAGGAAATGCAGTTAAGTTGATGACTTTTTGCAAATTCGATGAGTTTTCCACATTAATTCAACGTCATGACATACATTTTTTGGGTTGAAATGACGTGGAAACATTGTTGATTCAACCAGTTTTTTGCCCAGTGGGAGTTACAAAAACCTTGCTCATTAATCAACCCTGTAACCAAGGAGCAACTTGTTTAGTACAGCACACTATGCAACTTTAACAATTACTTAGGACACACACACTTCAAATCAAAAGGCTCCAGTCCTCAAACAAATCTCTTCATGTTTATTCTGTCAAGTCCCTGTCTTCTGGCATCACAAAAGCCGGCTGTGGGAGACAAGCAGTGGTCTGACAGAGGGCCGGTGCAGCGGCTAATGTGCTAAAAGCAGCAGGGTGGGGGGCTGTCTCTACTGACTAGCATCGCTCAGGGGCCGTGGGCCGGAACCAACACGAGCTGGTGGATAGAATGCAAACACCTGACACATCAGTTAGCACGCCTCTTTGCCGGGCACAGCTCCAAAGCTGTCAAGGCAAATTACGTCACAGACGTACTGACCCCAACACACACACACACACACACACACACACACACACACACACACACACACACACACACACACACACACACACACACACTGCTATCATCTTTGGTTTTAAAGCAGAATCTATGCTGCTGTACAACAGATGACAGGGCCTTAGGTGTTATACTGTACATGGTTCTGAGCGATATGAGAGGAACGGAGTGTAAGGGATGTTACACATCAAACCCCCAAATCCAGCCCATTCGCTGATTTGATATCTGGTCAGGAAGGCTCAACTAAAGAAGAGCTAAATAATAGAGAAAACAGCGAAATTGTAGTGTAGGAGATTTCCACAGTCATCAGAGTTCTTCCCTTTCTTCCTCCTGTCTCAAGGTCAACTCATTAAAAGTTGCACAAAAGCCTTAATTCAAAGGAAATATTGTGTAGTTGTTAGACTGGTCACTTCCACTGTCTGTCAAGTCATGTGTAAATTCAATCTGCTCAACCATTAGTCTGAATGGAGCACCACACATTACTTTCAATGGATTACTACGCCATCCACAATTACAGAGTGGGGATGGGCAGGGGGTTTGCAGTGCTTTGCCTGGTTTCCATAGCTCCATAGCTGTCTGCCCTGACAATGGCTGTAGTTATAGCATTACAGTATACACACAGAGGCCCTTCTGTGAACTGGCTGTGAAGGGGCGCAGATGGACAGCGTGCCTGGAGCTGGGATTGTTTCAGCCTCAGTTACCAGTGGGCTGGATGAGGAAAATAACAGCTCTGGATAGGGAACAGCCAAGAAGCACTTAGTGATGGTGTGAGACTGGTCTAGTAGATCCAGGTGGGGTCCCTCATGAAAAACTACTACTGATTTAACCACTCATCCCTTCTACACAAGATCTACATAAAACCTACTTGTTTTACTACTTGATTACGATTGTGATATGGAGTAAATCAGTAGTGATTTACATAGTAAATTAAATAGGGGCTCCCAAGTGGTGCAGCGGTCTAAGACACTGCATCTCAGTGCTAGACGCGTCACTACAGACCCTGGTTTGATTCCAGGCTGTATCACAACCGGCCGTGATTGGGAGTCCTATAGGGCGGTGCATAATTGACCCAGAGTGGTCCGGGTTAGGGTTTGGCCGGGGTAGGCCGTCATTGTAAATTAGAATTTGTTCTTAACTGACTTGTCTAGTTGAATTAAGGTTAAATAAAACAAAATAGTTATGAGTGATAAATTCTGATGTTTCACTACTCGTGAACATGACATATTTCCTATTCAAATCACTACAGAATTCACCCTTAAAATGGCTACCGTGTAACAACTGAGCTTTTGGGTATCTACTATTGAAAACCTACACATACCTACAATTCCTACATGTTCACTATTGAATGACTATGTTATTCCTACATGTTCACTATTGAATGACTATGTTATTCCTACACATTACTGCTGTATGCTTACTCAATCCCTAGTGAATTACTACTGCCAACTGTAGTTATATCATCAAACAAGAAATAATAAGGTTATACAAAAGTAATTTTTGGACTTAACTATCTTCAGATCCTCTTTTTTTATTGCAGCCGCATTTCTTTTAGAAAATAAAAGAGAAGCACAAGAGACAACCAATTTTAAGCCATTATCAATCATCTGCTAACAGAGCTCACATAAGACAACACATAAAAACAGTTGATAAAGAATGTTAATCTTACCAAAAATGGCCTTTTGTCTCCTTATGTCGAGGGCCTCCTTGGCAACAGGTCAAAAGAGGTAAGTAGAATGGGTAAGTATACCAATATGAACATACTGTACATTTGCAAACAAACAAACATACTTATTAGCTAGCATGACGAAAACAAAGGCTACATAGCTACATTTTAATGGGAGTTAGCAAACAGCTAGGCTAAACACAAGACCGTTTTGGCAAGCAATCTTTTTGATGTGATAGAAAGGTGTATAAATGGCTAAACAACGAGATGAAAGTATTCATAAAACATAAACATAAATAAATGTACAGATGGTGCTAGCATAAGGGCAATTAAAGACAGGATGACAAAGGATGGAAGATGATTACATTCGGGATTGTCAAAAACAGTAGCTAGCTAACAACAACCAACTACTTCCTGTTTGGTCTTCTTCTATAGTCACAAAAAGCCAGTGTCGTCTGGCTCTAGTGTTGTGACTACTTATTTACTATCAAAATCAAGTAGTAGAAACTCTAACTAATTACTATTGAAAAGCCTGTGTAGTAAAGCTGTAGTGTTTTGACTACTTATCTACTACCAACATTAAATATAACAAATCTCTAACTGATTACTACTGGAAACACTACAGTTTTCCTACTGAACACTACAAAACTCCACTTGGGTATCTCGAGTAGTGCATATACAACACATTCACTACACAATTCTGGATGACTGTGTGATAATTGCTCTTGGTATCCAATGTGAGCAAGACCTTTAAACAGGTCAACATTCACAAAGCCGCGGGGCCAGACAGATTACCAGGATGTGTACTCAAAGCATGCGTGGACCAACTGGCAAGTGTCTTCACTGACATTTTCAACCACTCCCTGACCGAGTCTGTAATACCTACATGTTTCAAGCAGACCACTATAGTCCCTGTGCCCAAGGAAGCAAAGGTAACCTGCCTAAATGATTACTGCCCCATAGCACTCATGTCGGTAGCCATGAAGTGCTTTGAAAGGCTGGTCATGGCTCACATCAACAGCATTATCCCGGATTCTCTAGACTCACTATAATTCGCATACCGCCCCAACACATCCACAGATGACGCAATCTCAATCGCACTCCACACTGCCCTTTAACACCTGGAATAAAGGAACACCCACTCCACACTGCCCTTTAACACCTGGAATAAAGGAACACCCACTCCACACTGCCCTTTAACACCTGGAATAAAGGAACATCCACTCCACACTGCCCTTTAACACCTGGAATAAAGGAACACCTACTGTATGTGAGAATGCTGCACTGCACAATGGAAACACATAAACATGTTTTTAATCTTTATTTAACTAGGCAAGTCAGTTATGAACTAATTCTTATTTTCAATGTCAGCCTAGGAACAGCAGGTTAACTGCCTTGTTCAGGGGCAGAACAACAGATTAGTACCTTGTCAGCTCAGGGATTCGATCTTGCAAACTTTCAGTTACTAGTCCAACACTCTAACCACTAGGGTACCTGCCGCCCCAACATCCTGATAGACTGACCAGGTAGGCCTTACAGAAGGGGCAAGTTAGCGTTTGTCGGCATGAATCTTGTTCTGGAGGCAGCTCTGCAGAGTGGTCACTAGTTGGTGTGACCGATGTGAAACGGCTAGCTAGTTAGCGGTGGTGAGACCTTGAAGTAGTGGTTCCCCTTGATCTGCAAGAGCTGCGGTTTTTGTGGAGCGATGGGTAACGATGCTTCGTGGGTGACTGTTGTCTGTGGTTCGAGCCCGGGTAGGGGCGAGGGAACGGACTAAAGTTATACTGTTAGATTGATGCTGTTGACCCGGATCACTGGTTGCTGCGAGAAAAGGAGGAGGTCAAAAGGGGGGTGAGTGTAACGGATGTGAAATGGCTAGCTAGTTTGCGGTGGTGCGCGCCAATAGCGTTTCGATCGGTGACGTCACTCGCTCAAAGACCTTGAAGTTGCTCTGCAAGGGCCGTGGCTTTTGTGGAGCGATGGGTAACGATGCTTCGTGGGTGACTGTTGTCTGTGTGCATAGGGTCCCTGGTTCGGGCGAGGAGAGGGACGGAAGCTATACTGTTACATTGGCATAGCCACAACGTCATAAAATCTGATTTTAAACCTAACCTTAACCCAAACCGTAACCACACTGTTGGCCATAATACCTAACCCTAACTTTAGACAGAAAAACTCATTTTATGAATTTTTACAATATAGCCAATTTCAACTTTGCAGCTGGCCTATCTAAGGGGAAATCTCTCAGTTCTGCCTCCAGGACAAGACTCATAACAATAAACATCAACCTGCACAGAAAGTTGGAAAATCTATATTTGATTTAAGAAAACAAAATGTGGTGCAGGTTAGTTACGATTTTGTGTTCATGGAATTGAGGGCTGTTATTGTTGTGGTTGTAGTGTGTGTGGCATGTGTGTGTGTGTGTGTGTGTGTGTGTGTGTGTGTGTGTGTGTGTGTGTGTGTGTGTGTGTGTGTGTGTGTGTGTGTGTGTGTGTGTGTGTGTCCTATTGCAGTTTATCTGTATGAGAGAGCACCTGTCACTTCCCTCAGTCCTTCACAGTTGGCTGCATTATTCCAGCTGATTTCCATCCTGTGGCAGAAGGCTGATTCTCTTCCATAACAAAGTGAGAGACACTCCAGGCTCCCTGCCGAGAATCATTATCTTTATTCCCACGGTTACGCTAAAGGTCACACAAATTTCTACAGTCATACATGCTACTCCAGCGGGTCACTAAGTCAGAGAGATTAATCTTTCCACTTCGTTCTCAATGACTGAGGTTTCCTTTGTTGGGCACAAGTGAAGTGCGAGAATTAAAGGCCACTATCTCTCCCTCTTTCAAATATTACTTGAAGATGTTACATTTTTTCTATGTAATTGAATTTCTCAGGGGTGGTCGAACATTATTCATGTTTCAAGTTTTATGTGCACAAGTAGGCCTAAAGTGGAATGTCTTTATAGAATACCCTAAACCCAACAGTGCATTAATCAATATCAATGTAGAAGAAAAAATAAAATAAAAAGATGAACACGAAAAGTAAGTAAGCTATATATACATTGTCAGATTTATTCACATCAGGGCTTTAATTCCTTTGTTAACAGCAATAATAGTGTCAAGACGAGAAGGGTCATAGAGAACGGCCAGTGTAATATACAGTAGCTATCATTGTACTCAAAGAGGGTAATTATCAAACTCTTTGTTGGTATAAATAGGACAAACCTACGGAGAAAGAAAACCTTATGTGGAGGACCAGGGTGTGCCTTTTCTGAGAAACAGACAGACTGGTATCAGAACCCTAGACACGAGGGCTTTTCAAACTGGTTGTTCTTAGCCCCGAGCTATCTTTTGACCTTGATTTAGAAATAACCCAAGGCTAGCTTAACCTTGTTTCACACAACTTTCTGAGAACCCTGAGGTAACCAAAACTTTTTTCACAAGTCACTTTGCTGAAAGCATTTTGGCCACTTTGGTCAAAGGTATTCAGGTATACAATGTACAGAAATGGTACAAAAGTGTGTGTACACCATATAAATATGTTACCAGCAAATTAAACTGGGAAAAATACAGGGCAATGACATAGAGGCATATAATTGCTTTCACACCCTATGAATACTGTGAATGCCATGCCTCATGGTAATGATCACTTTCCCTCTCGCAAACTTTGAGTTTGTGGAAAACAACTTGTTTTTTTTCAAGGGAATTAGCTATAAAGCCATAGGGAATCCAACACGAACAAACTCAAAAGACAGTTGTACATCCAGTCCTGTGTTATGTTTTCAATCTCTTGGCTGAAGTCAGAGACAGAATCACCTCAGGCTGGTACCGCATTATTCCTCACAGACACGTATAGGTCTCTGCTTCCCGGGTGTTGTTGTTTGCTTGAATAATTTATGGATTTGATATTTCAGCCTCCTTTTAAATGTAATCAAGCCAGGCTGTAATTATCTCCTACGGAGGACCTTTCAACATACCTTCCAGGCACTTATTGGGAATTTGCATTTATAATTGCTTTCCCATCTCATTGGCTGCTGTAGCCACTCCACTGCTTTGGAAAACGGTTATAAACAAAATATGTCCCTGAGTGGCTGCAATAGGATGTTACTACTCTTTTTAATCATCTCTGGCACCTGTTATTTTGATAGGGATCAAGAACTCTCATTTTCACTGATAAGGCTTCCGTGTTTGTGATCAATTTACTCTGGATAATGTTGTTTAGTGAGAAACCATTTTAACTTCTGATTCAATCGCGCGCATGGAATATGTCATTGAACTCCACAGTCAATTGGTCCCTTGGGCTTTCTAGTCTGACATGGTCTTCATCACCAATCATAATCTACTCTGTGTTTAGGCCGGGAGATTTAGCAGCGATGTCGCAGCACAATGTTTTAGAGTTTCAACCATAATGTGAAAATATGAATTATGAGAGAGATGGAGATGGACATGCTCCCATAAGCTCTCAAAGCTTCCAATATTCCATTATTCAAGACCTCCTCCCCTCGTTTAACTCTGTATCGATTTCTCTGTCTTTTTAGAAGCAGATGAAAGATTGGAAATCTGCTCAAAAGTAGCACTGAGAAACGTTTATACTTACAGAGAGACATCTATCCTTCTTCCAAGTGTTATGATATGGGGGAGGGGGGGTAGTTTAGTCTTAGCGCACAGTTAGGCAACACACTCTACCAGGATACACTTCCGCACTCCATCCCCCAGGGGGCAGCAGCCAGCAACCAGGTTCAAGTGTTGTGCTGTCAGGCCTTGATAATAGCAGCTGCTGCCAAGCCTTGAAAAGGGCAGATGCTGCCAAGCCTTAATAAGGGCAGGTGCTGCCAGGCTTTGATAAGGGCAGGTGCTGCCAGGCCTTAATAAGGGCAGGTGCTGCCAGGCCTTAATAAGGGCAGGTGCTGCCAGGCCTTAATAAGGGCAGGTGCTGCCAGGCTTTGATAAGGGCAGGTGCTGCCAGGCCTTGATAAGGGCAGGTGCTACCAAACCTTGAAAAGGGCAGTTTCTGCCAAGCCGTAATAAGGGCAGGTGCTGCCAGGCTTTGATAAGGGCAGGTGATGCCAGGCCTTGATAAGGGCAGGTGCTGCCGGGCCTTGATAAGGGCAGGTGATGCCAGGCCTTGATAAGGGCAGTTTCTGCCAAGCCTTAATAAGGGCAGGTGCTGCCAGGCTTTGATAAGGGCAGGTGCTGCCAGGCTTTGATAAGGGCAGGTGCTGCCAGGCCTTGATAAGGGCAGATGCTGCCAGGCTTTGATAAGGGTAGTTTCTGCCAAGCCTTAATAAGGGCATGTGCTGCCAGGCTTTGATAAAGGCAGGTGCTGCCAGGCCTTGATAAGGGCAGGTGATGCCAGGCCTTGATAAGGGCAGGTGCTGCCAGGCTTTGATAAGGGCAGGTGTTGCCAGTTAAGGTGATCGTCAGTTAGTGTCCCAGCTGGAAAAGCTGTTTGGTGGCTATGAGGCCTTTTGTTTGTTTTTGAGTCTTTGGTCATGCCTTTTTGTATTTTTCCTTTTTTTATGCCATATGAACAAGTAATAATCCGCTTGGACTGGCTGAACAAGAGGACAAGCCAGAGCTGGCCCTGGGCCTAAGGTAATGTTGCTGTCTCCCTGGGCACATGTGTATTCAACACCCGGTTGCATGCGCTTTCTTCTCACATTTATGCACACATCAAATCAGGTTACAGACCATGTGGCTAGGCCTAAGAACTCTGACACAACGACTGCAGCAAAATCCGTAGGCTAGTTATTGGTTTCGTAACACAAGTACCTAGAAAAACATCTGATTGGCTTTTGAATCATTACCTTGTTTTCCCTCCTCTTCTCCTTCTCGTCTCTCTTACCCATCAAATTGCATCTAATTATTTAGAAGAGCATGTGTTAATTCAGCCGGCTAGGGGAGACGTGTGTGGAATTGTGGGGCATCCAGGCTAGCCAGTGGGTGCTTCTGGGGAGTGAGCTTATGACAGGAGTGACACGTGTGTTTTATGGATGAGTTCTCCAGGGGCTCTTGGGGGAATCTCTATCTAAGCACAGCTCCTCAAGGATTGAATTAGCCTTTTGATCCACCAATCAATTTGGAGAGGGAGAAGAAATGAACAGTGGTTTTCACAGCCGTGAGGAAAATATATCACTTTAGCTCCTGGCGGTTTCTTGTCAATAAAAAAGGAAATGCCTACAGGTATGAAAAGGTATATCACTGTTACAGTATATACTGCAGGTATATCACTGTTGTTCAGCCATGTCTAGATGATACATACGCTAACTGGATGTTTAATTCATTACTTGAATCACATGGTTGTGTCAGGTCACCAATCACAGCCCGAGGCGATAGAACTCAGGTAGAAAAATGTATGAACTCCTTCTGTGACCTGCATAAATCATCTCCTATGGCATATTTAAGGTATTATCATACTGATAATGAAATATTAAAATGTGCCAGGCCGTGCACAAGAATGGAACAGGTAATTCAGTAACGATGACATAAACCTCTGAAAGAAAGAAATGTGATCCACGGGGAATGAATCCGAGCTGCACCAGTTCTCCACATGACTGTTGATCAGGGCAGAAAGTAGGTCAGAACCACAGGTTGGCTGCTCAACTGGGCTGAGATACAGTATTATTGGATTGTTCTGGGTTTTTGATCTGAGGTTGATTCATTAGCATTGTTCAGACCAGGCCAACAGCTCTGTCAACGATAGTGACTCACGTGAACTAATATGAAGGGAAAATAAATAGGATTGAAATTCCACATTTAAAAAATGTCTCCTCAAAATGTAAAGATAAATACACAGTTGGTCTGTACCAAACATAATAATGAAAAATGAAATTGAAAAAGGGACGTTTTGCTTTTATTTTTGGAAACAGATGAGTGTTTGAGGACCCAAACTTCATGTGATCCCGTTAGAACATTTAAGCTAGCAGACTGAAGTAAAAAAAGAAAGAATACCTGTCGGGAAGAAACACTCTCACCTAGATAAACCAATAAGTGCTTCATGCATTAAACATGAGCTGCTCAATTTGGATGTGTCGTCCCAGAGAGCGGAGGGGTTTGAGAGAAATTCATTCACATTTTAATCACACTGGAGGTTCAATTAATCATTGTGCGGTTAAAGGGTGAAAACTATGAATATTCAGTTACCAGACAAAGACTTCTGTGACCCTATATTCTTGCCTTAATTTTAATCATATTCTTGCAAACCGTACCTCATCTGCCTACGTTTTTCCTCTAAGGGATACCCTATAATAATGCTTAAGTTGCATTTTAATTTCCAAAACCCTGGGAATGTTGTCAGAGGAAGAGAAGAAAGCACTGCTCTCCTATTTATAGTACTGGGCCTGATAACTGACATGAAAACGTTGGAACTGTTGTCGGCTAAAAAGTGGTATTTGATGAGTTTCTCGGTTCACCAGACTATGTTCAGACTGTTTGAGCCTCTATAAGTGTATAATAAATTAACGTTTTGAGGACTTAAGAGATTGAAGATCATCATACTAACTATTTGAAAGCTACAAGGCCTGTATATACTTTGACATTGGATTTGAGCACAGCTGGTATTGAAGAGTCTTCTGAGTCACGAAAAGAGTGGTCACATGCGAGTGGTCTCCTCAGCCAAAATGGAGAACATTGATCTGCTCCATTATGAAGTCCTAAAATGAATAGGGCCGGACTAAGCTGCTTATATGCACTATCTCTCCTGTTGATTAGACAGGAATTAATATTCACTGGGCCGTGGATCTCCGAAAACATTTTAGCGTTCGCTTTTTAAGAACTGCCAAGCATCTCAAGACAGCAATTAAGCGCTTTCGTTCCCCTAGCCACCTTGCCTGAGAAATTATGGAGCTGGGCCGCTGGAGACGGAAACATTAAATGAGAGCTCCTCCGGAGCGTCTCATTGGCTGCCAGGGATTCTATATGCAGATGAGGCCAGATGGCAGGAGGACCCTGCTGAGGGCTGGTCACGTGAGGAGCAGAATCCTCAATCAGGACAAGAAGGGGGTGCATTCACACTGTCGCCATGTTATGCTATACAAATAATGCACAAGAATCAAATTAAGTTGAAAAACCATAGGTCTGTTTCAAGAAATGGCTTCACTTTTCCACTCAGCAGGTGGTTTTAATGCCACAGTGTTTCTCTCACTGCAGCATGGACTATAGCACCATTCCACCTGCTACTCACAGCAGCATCACAAGAGGAAAGGGACCTTGCTACCTCTTCAAAAGCAATCTACCATTATATATTTTCAATGCGAACAGTACACCACTTGAAGTTTAACAGCAGGCAACTACACACGGACTGGAGGGAAAACCCACAAACACAAGGATCATTGAAGATACATACTTTGAAAAGCCTGGGGCCAATGCTGGGGAGGAGTGCTTTTATCAGCTTGAAGCCAATGGTACTGTAGGGCCTTATGTTTGCGCAGTCATGTGTCATAGTAAGATTTTATAATGTATTTTAAGCATTATCCAGTAATCAGAATTACAGCAAAAATGAAAGCAATTGTCTGATGGTGCTAACTTAAAAAGAAAAGGGGAAAGTTTGATGAAAAAGCTTTAAATCAAAAAACATATCCAGGCACATCACATGATTGGGCAAAACACAGAGCCATAGCAGATACAGTATTTCATTTGACATCTATCTCACCACAGGTCTGCCAGCTGGATCTCACCATGGAACATCCTGCTAAAGTATTGATGGCACACTGCATCCTGGGTAACCTCCGGGTGCTCCATGGGCTGCCTGTGTTACCATAGTAATCTTGAAGCCGTTGTATACTTTATCGGTGCCTTAGAGAGGGATGGTTCATTCCAAATACAATTGTATCTGTTATTTCACTGACCTAAACTGTTGTTTAGGTCAGTTTAGGTCAGTTTGTTGCTGTATAATTTGTTGCTGACAAACCAACTTTTCCCAAGAAACAGAAGCTTTGAGATGTCATTACGTGATGCTATAACAATTTGGTAGCCCTTTATGCTCATACCCGTATGTTTACATTGCAGATTTAGACACTGATAAGCGACTAAATTGGAACGTCAGTGGCTGTACAGTAACATGCAATACATGACATCAGAACACAGTCTCTGTGCTTCACAGCGCTTTATGTGTTTTGACTGACAGCCTTTCTGAACTTGAGCACCGCACGGGACAGGTTTCCCCCATCCCTCCTGCACATTTTTTGTTGTCTGAGTGAGGAAAATGCTGAAAACTAAGAGGACTCTGTGTATTTTGAAAGATGAGATGTTGAGGATTATAATAAATATTGTTTTGATGTCATACAAGCAAACCAAAAATTTGCAATTCACATTTCCATATCATAAAACTCATGTCATATTCAGTGTCAACGTTTATGTTCACTATGCTTGATGTACAGCTACAAGATGACCTAGGTTTATCTGAACAGAATGAGTCTATGCGTGTCTATTGTGAAGATAATTTGCTGCAAAACACACACCTGAATGCACTCATGAGTCCTTTCTAAGCGCACCAAAATTACGATCTGTTTCTCAGTATTTTCTCGTGAAAGCCTGTTGGCAATGGAACAAGTTTCCAAATGAAGGATACCTGACTCAGATTGCGATTTAAAAAGACAGGTTTTGGAATGCGTAAACAACAACAGTATTTGTGTGATTGGGGGGGTGCAGGGTTGAGTTCCAAACAAAACCTGTGTTCCTCAACGGTATAGCTAGGAGACCTCAAAAGCACCTTGTAATTTAAATTTATTCTTTGAGTCATAAAAGTGCCTTGAAATTACGCACACTTTGGAGAGGTTTAAGTCTCGGACAAATCTTCCAAGAGTTAAAATACAATTTGTAATACAATCACATTTTCACATATAATACAGTTACAAACAACAGACATAATACACTGCCATATTGACCAGATAAATACTCTGACAGTCTGAAAAGATAGATTGGTTCCTTCGTCTACCATAGTCCTGCACAACCTTCCAATTTAGCATGTTTGAAAGTGGTTCTAATGTATTGTTTGAATTTATATATTGAAAGGTTTCTGGTTTGCTCAGATAAATTATTACATTTCTTTATTGCATTGAATATAAATGTTATTTTGTCTATTTCTCTTGTCTGCTGGGATAAGACATGGTGGACAATCTGTTCCTCGTATTGACTGAATGTCTGTCTCTTACCAACTGAATCCTGTTGTGAATGGAGTTTGGTCGTTTCACATTGGTATACAATGTGAAATAAAATAAGCATGTTCTGTGTAATCTGCAGTCCCCTAATCTCACATGCTGATGCATTTTCCCAGACCACAGAACAGTAGTTCACCTGACTCCCAATTAATGCATGGGTTGTTTGCTTAAGAATCTTTCCTTCTAAACATGCATGCAGTTCATAAATTATTTTCTTACATAGATTAGTTATTTGAGACGACCATGATAAGCAGTTGTCTACCTGCACCCTTTGGTAGTTTGATTTCTGACACTTCCTGAAGTTGTACTCCCTCTTTGACCTTTTCCTGGTTGAACAGATCTAATCAGTTTTCTCTGACAAACCCACTCCCTGGTATTTCCCAGATCTACTACTAGCTTCGTGGACCTGTTGAACAGATCTAATCAGTTTTCTCCGACAAACCCACTCCCTGGTATTTCCCAGATCTACTACTAGCTTCGTGGACCTGTTGAACAGATCTAATCAGTTTTCTCTGACAAACCCACTCCCTGGTATTTCCCAGATCTACTACTAGCTTCGTGGACCTGTTGAACAGATTGTCTTCCTGTAGCTGTTGAACAGATTGTCTTCCTGTAGCTGTTGAACAGATTGTCTTCCTGTAGCTGTTGAACAGATTGTCTTCCTGTAGCTGTTGAACAGATTGTCTTCCTGTAGCTGTTGAACAGATTGTCTTCCTGTAGCTGTTGAACAGATTGTCTTCCTGTAGCTGTTGAACAGATTGTCTTCCTGTAGCTGTTGACAGATTGTCTTCCTGTAGCTGTTGAACAGATTGTCTTCCTGTAGCTGTTGAACAGATTGTCTTCCTGTAGCTGTTGAACAGATTGTCTTCCTGTAGCTGTTGAACAGATTGTCTTCCTGTAGCTGTTGAACAGATTGTCTTCCTGTACCTGTTGAACAGATTGTCTTCCTGTAGCTGTTGAACAGATTGTCTTCCTGTACCTGTTGAACAGATTGTCTTCCTGTACCTGTTGAACAGATTGTCTTCCTGTAGCTGTTGAACAGATTGTCTTCCTGTAGCTGTTGAACAGATTGTCTTCCTGTACCTGTTGAACAGATTGTCTTCCTGTACCTGTTGAACAGATTGTCTTCCTGTACCTGTTGAACAGATTGTCTTCCTGTAGCTGTTGAACAGATTGTCTTCCTGTACCTGTTGAACAGATTGTCTTCCTGTAGCTGTTGAACAGATTGTCTTCCTGTAGCTGTTGAACAGATTGTCTTGATGTATAAATTGTGGTATCATCTTTCAAATATAGTAGCTTGAGTTTCAGATAAGGAAGGTCGTTGATATATTAAGTAAATAAGTGGCCCAAGGCAGCTACCCTGCAGTATTCCTGTAATGATTTTTATGAATAATGACTAAATTATGTATACGTTTAACATAAGAAAGGAATGTATGTGTGTGTCGAAAGAGAATGAAGAGGCGCATTAACCTATGTTTGAAACAACCCGGCTGTAACTCTGGGGATATAAGGTAGGACAGGGAGAGCCCCTCTAGAGCTCTCGTATCTGGGGGAGACTGGAACTGTCAGCTGAGTGGTAATAAACTGTGGTGAGACTCATGAGAAAATCCCTATGTTGGTGTGTATGTATGTGTGTAGGGTAAGAGAAAGTTATAAAAGGAATGTCTTTGTACAGCAGCGCTCTCGTAAATAAACCTTACTGTAAACTGGCCTCTGTATACTTCATTTCAATAAGAACCTTACAAATTGTTAGTAATAGACAGAGTAATTTAAGTGAAGTTCAGTTTATGTACATTGAGAACAAAATTCTCTTAACAATTCCACAGTCTAGGGCATGAGGGTAAGAAAACGATCCATCGATATAGGTGGACTGTTTCCTGTCAGTTAGATATGACTGTACCTAATTCAATGTTGCCTCCTTAATAAACACATAATGCAGTAATTTTGTTAAAAGTATTTCATGATCCACTAAATCAAATGCTGCACTAAAATCTAGAAATAGTACACCCACAAACGTGCCATTATCCATAGCGCTTTGACACTGATCAGGTTTAACACCTCTACTGACACCAGTGGTAGACTAAAAGAGCAGGTTTGTTTTGCTCATAATATGATCATCACACAATTGGACGACAGCTTGTTTGGAAGAATGGGTGTTTACATTATATCTCAGTAAATTCATTTTCTTTGCAAAAACGTTGTGTGGCCACTTGGAGACAACAGTTAATCCTCTCACTCAATCCCTTGTCATTTTTTAAAACTTATGTTACACCTACCCCACATTTTCCATTAATATTCTTATCATGTTACTGAATGTATCCAGAGTATTTTCAGATTTCATTATCAACAAATGTGGCAAAAAGTGCAGTAAATGTAAAATGCACATATGATCAACAGGATTCAGTCCTGGATTCAGTCTTGTGTCAGGTGAACTGTTGTGTCCTTAACTTTGGTTTAAGATGTGTCCCATAGTCTACAAACTCTCTTTCAATTGCTACCGTGGATATGCTTTTCATATTTCATCTGTAAGAAACATTTCAATTTAGCCCTGTCCGTTTAGGCCAATTCCCACCCGTGTGAAGGGTTAAGAACACACTCCTCAAGACACAACTAAAGCATGGAGAGGGTGTGTTGAGTTGACGTACCGTGTGAACGCTGCTAAAATTGAAAGAGCAGCAGTCAGCAGACAATATTTCAGAGGTACGTTTCTTTACAGCTTTTCCTCAAGCGACTTCAAAGTAGACCTATAATAGACTGTACGCTTACGCCATTCATTTCTACTGTATGTTGTTCTACATTTCATATTAAACAAGCCTTGTAAGATGTATACTGACTGTGGTCTTGAGAGATACATGTACCATATATATATGCTGGTCCAGGCTTAATTTACAGAAATCCACATACAAAGTGTAAATGAGTCCTGTGGGAATTAGCTGTATTTCTTTTCCAACTCAATGTATGAGTTCTGATTCAGCCTTATTCATGTTTTTTGAGGATTTACATTTCATACAGATGGCACCGCTTTTGATATAAAGAGGATAAATTCATAAACTCTCTACAGTTTGTGTTATTCTCATCACAGCCCTGGTTCTATAGGCTAAATGCTAATTATTGGTTAACAGGGTATTGGCGATCAATAATTTGCCAAACAAGAGAAAGGAGTTTGTTCACTTCACCTGAAATATAGGTCCCAATTCTAAGGCTTGAGGACAAAGTGATGTAACCCTCTTGCGGCTGAATCTGTTGTCAGGCAATTTTCATTAGAATCCAGGATTATTCTAACCTGAGGTGACTGCCCTTACATCTGCTGCCCCGGCAATTAATGGAATAGATTTCAAGAGCCACTGAGGCAGATCCCCTGATAGAGCCGTCCACTTTATCTTAGCCTACATGGAAACTTTGCAGCCCAGACAGTGATTTAGTGCATGGGCTTTGTAGAAAGGTCACAGCTCTCTGTATCAGTCCAACTCTGCAGGACCTCCCCTACAACTGCCACCCTGGTTCTACTACAGACTAATGGGAGTGCAGGTATACAATCTTTATATAGGGCTACGATTTAAATTAATGTTCACATGCTACCATTTGTAATACAAAATTGAACACTTTGTATAGGCCTAGTGAGATAGAATAGGATCCATATTCCTAGTGAAGCCACATGAAATACATTTAGGTAATTTTGATATGCTTGTTTGTCTATCAGTGAGCCACCCTAGGAACATGTTTGTTGATTGACTCACTGTACATTGTGTGACAGATGTGTTCTGACCCAGAGAAAGAGAGAGAGCATGGGAGAGAGAGAGAGAGAGAGAGAGAGAGAGAGAGAGGTGTGACTCAACTCTGCATGATGTAAGTTACCAAAACCTTGCTCCTCCTACAGCTCTGAACCAAGGAGCAACTTGTTTAGTACAGAACACTATGCAACTTTAACAATTACTCAGGATGAGAGAGGAGGTTCTGTACTGCGGATGTATGGGTGGGGAGCAACTACTTCTACTAGGCTAGATGAAGCTACGGTCTATGTGTAGTAGTTTAGGACACTACCAGACTCATAGGCCTACTGCCCTAGTTAAATCATTTCAGATGACCATGGCTCATGGTTGGCTAGTCTGACAATCTGGAACCTTTGAACTTTTTCAGCTCTTAACTAAATTTACAAGAAAGAAACCCAGAAGCAGTGCAATCAAAGTTCCTTACTCACCCTGCTTTCGACATAAACATCTCATACATTTACTGTTTGCTGTAATGGTGTCGGAGGTGACGGCCGCTGTTTTACTGGCTCCCAACCAATTGTGCTATTCATGTTTTATTGCATTGTTTGTAACTTAATTGTACATAATGTTTCTGTCACCGCCTCTCGTGACTGAAAAGAGCTTCTGGATATCAGAACAGCGATTACTCACCTTGAACTGGACAAGGATTTTTCTTTAACGAGTCGGACGCAAAGTATTTACTGCAGATACCAGACCAGGCCCATGATTCCCTGTTCCCTGTTCACCCATGACTGCGTGGCCAAGCAAGACTTCAACACCATCATTAAGTTTGCCGATGACACAACGGTCGTATGCCTGATCACCAACAACTATGAGACAGCCTATAGGGAGGAGGTCAGAGACCTGGCAGTGTGGTGCCAGGACAACAACCTCTTGCTCAACGTGATCAAGACAAAGTAGATGATTGTGGACTACAGGAAAAGGAGGCACGAGCATGCCCCAAATCTCATCGACGGGTCTCTAGTGGAGCAGGTTGAGAGCCTCAAGTTCCTTGATGTCCACATCACTAACAAACTATCATGGTCCAAACACACCAAGACAGTCGTGAAGAGGGCATGACAATGCCTATTCTCCCTCAGGAGACTGAAAAGATTTGGCATGGGTCCTCAGTTCCTCAAAAAGTTCTACAGCTGCACCATCGAGAGCATCCTGACTGGTTGCATCACCGCCTGGTATGGCAACTGCTCGGCCTCCGACTGCAAGACGCTATAAAGGGTAGTGCGTACAGCTCAGTACATCACTGGGGCCAAGCTTCCTGCCTTCCAGGAGATCTATACCAGGTGGTGCACTAAAAATTGCCAAAGACTCCAGCCATCCTAGTCATGGATTTTCCTCTCTACTAATGCATCGCAAGCAGCAAATAGCAGATTTTTTATGGAATATCTACATAGGCAAACATAGCCCCATTTTCAGCAACCATCCCTCCTGTGTTCCAATGGTAAGTTGTGTTAGCTAATCCAGGTTTATAATTTTAAAAGGCTAATTGATCATTACAAACCCCTTTTTCAATTATGTTAGCACAGCTGAAAACTGTTGTTCTAATTAAATAAGCAATAAAACTGGCCTTCTTTAGACTAGTTGAGTATCTGGAGCATCAGCATTTGTGGGTTCGATTACAAGCTCAAAATGTCCAGAAACAGAGTACTTTCTTCTTGTTCTGAGAAATGAAAGCTATTCCATGTGAGAAATTGCCAAGAAACTGAAGATCTCGTACAACGGTGTCTACAGCTCCCTTCACAGAACAGAGCAAACTGGCCCTAACCAGAATAGAAAGAGGAGTGGGAGGCCCTGGTGCACAACTGAGCAATAGGACAGGTACATTAGAGTGTCTAGTTTGCGAAAGGGACGCCTCACAAGTCCTCAACTGACAGCTTCATTAAATAGTACCAGCAAAACACCAGTCTCAACGTCAACAGTGAAGAGGCGATTCAGGGATGCTAGCCTTTTAGGCAGAGTTCCTCTCTCCAGTGTCTTGTGTTCTTTTGCCCATCTTAATATTTTATTTTTATTGGCCAGTCTGAGATATGGCTTTTTCTTTGCAACTCTGCCTAGAAGGCCAGCATCCCGGAGTCGCCTCTTCACTGTTGACGTTGAGAACTGTTGTTTTCGGGCGCATGGGACAAATATGATTTGATTAGCTAAGATTTAGACCTCCATTAAACCTAACTGTTTTGATACAACAGTATTTTCCTAATAAGACTCTTAGTATGTAGTCTATGCAGTAGTTATACTACCAGGGGATGACTCTTTGACAAACTAAGACATTAGACTCTAAGGGATAATTCAGTATTGTCAGTGACTTCCAGTCTACATCCTTTCAAACCTTATAAGGTAAAGAGGCCTTGTTGGTGACAATGAGAGGGGAAATAGAGCTCCCCACACGCTCATCACACCACTCACGCCTATCTGTAAACTGAGGATCCCTCTCTCTGGTTACTGAGAAACCAAAAACATATGATCCAACAACTTTCAAATGAACCAAATGAGCTAGCTGGTGTGTTTTCATCTGATTGTCAAACAAATTGTTTCAAAACGTAGGCTACCTGCACACATCCATCCATTCCTAAATAATTCCAGCATCCAAATAGTGCACTGTGGACCTGCCAATTAATGGTTTAATCCATGACAGAGCTGGGGGTGTTCGTTTCATTTGGAATTAGTTTTTATTTTATTCCCCTGTAGCAGTACAAAATTGCATTTTAAACAAAAAGGAGAATGGTTAGGGGAGTTCAGGTTTCATTCAGGGGTGCTGGCTACCCCGTAATTCACAGTGATGAGATATTGGAATCGCTTCATCCCATGAGTTTTTCCTGGTCGTATAACTTGGAAAAAACCCTGGCAAATAATCGACACAGCATTGTTAATAATGTTGGCGTAATGAAAGACACAACTAGCTATAGCAGCTGTCACACAGGTTCAGGAGATATTTGGTATTACTTTAGAAGCTGAAGGAGAAAAGGTTGAGATCTGTCTGGAAATGAACAGACATTTCTCTACTTAATGAGATGACCTTGAAGGTCATCATCAAAGTCACAGCAGTCTGAGTGACCACTCTATTTTTATTTGTCTCTCTGATCATCCTCTATCGATTCGGCCGCCTGTTAAATGAGCGAGAGATGACGTTTATTCTGAGCCTTTCATGGGATTTAAGATCAATGGGATCAGTCAAGACTGCGACCTGGGGTGATCTGGCCACAGAGATGGAGGCAGTGTTCCAAATTGAACCCTATTTACTATGTACTGCACTTTTATTGACTAGGACCCACAGGGCTCATAGGGCTCACAGGGCTCATAGGGCTCACAGGGCTCATAAGACTCACAGGGACAGGGCTCATATGACTCATAGGGCTCATAGGGCTCATAGGGCTCACAGGGACAGGGCTCATATGACTCATATGACTCATAGGACTCACAGGGCTCATAGGGCTCATAGGACTCACAGGGCTCATAGGACTCATAGGGCTCATAGGACTCACAGGGCTCATATGACTCACAGGGACAAGGGCTCATATGACTCATATGACTCATATGACTCATAGGGCTCATAGGGCTCATAGGACTCACAGGGCTCATAGGAGTCACATGGACACCGGCTCATATGACTCAAATCAAAATCAAATCAAATCAAATTTATTTATATAGCCCTTTGTACATCATTTGATATCTCAAAGTGCTGTACAGAAACCCAGCCTAAAACCCCAAACAACAAGCAATGCAGGTGTAGAAGCACGGTGGCTAGGAAAAACTCCCTAGAAAGGCCAAAACCCAGGAAGAAACCTAGAGAAGAACCAGGCTATGAGGGATGGCCAGTCCTCTTCTGGCTGTGCAGGGTGGAGATAATAACAGAACATGGCCAAGATGTTCAAATGATCATAAATGACCAGCATGGTCAAATAATAATAATCACAGTAGTTGTCAAGGGTGAAGCAAGTCAGCACCTCAGGAGTAAATGTCAGTTGGCTTTTCATAGCCGATCATTAAGAGTATCTCTACCGCTCCTGCTGTCTCTAGAGAGTTGACTCATAGGGCTCAAAGGGCTCATAGGGCTCATAGGGCTCATAGGGACAGGGCTCATATGACTCATAGGGCTCATAGGACTCACAGGGACAGGGCTCATATGACTCATAGGGCTCATAGGGATCATAGGGCTCATAGGGCTCTGGTCAAAAGTAGTGCATTATGTAGGGAAAAAGTGCCATTTGGGTTGAAGAGAAGCAGGGAGGGAGCAAATAAAGCTGTTCACATCGTTTCACTTCATTTCTGCTTTGAAGGACACATTTCTCATGGATGACCAAGTTCTATACAACACCAGTGAAAACAACCAGGATTTGGGAGGGAATAAATATATACAGTATCTAACTGGATCTAATATTTGCCTGATTTTAGTCTTCAAATTATTTTAAGGAATATCCACTTTTACAGTGTTAACCACAGTGTGAGTGTGTGAATATGTACAGTATTTCTGTCAGTGTAGATTGAACTGTGTGTGTGTGTGTGTGTGTGTGTGTGTGTGTGTGTGTGTGTGTGTGTGTGTGTGTGTGTGTGTGTGTGTGTGTGTGTGTGTGTGTGTGTGTGTGTGTGTGTGTGTGTGTGTGTGTGTGTGTGTGTGTGTGTGTGTGTGTGTGCATACGTGTGGGTGTGAAGCCATATGTGAATGTGTCTGCTTTGAGCTGATAGCACTCTCTGCTTGAGCTTGCGACAGAATTGCAAAAAGGCTTTAAACGGCGATTCAGTGCCACACAATTCCACCATTATCTGAACCCCAACTGTACTCACTCTCATCACCGCCTGCCAATCGATTGATATCCTATGGATGAAAAGTAAAGCAGCAGAAGTTTTCAAAGACCCGCTAACATCCCTCCGAACATTCTCTATTCCTCTCTCTCACACACATGCTCTTTTTATATCATTATTTTTTAGTCTAGTAAAAGTGCACACAGTGAAAAATAACCTACACATGTAGGATCATAATTTGATCACTCGTTTGGATTCATTTGTGACAATATAGGTCAAATTAAGATCCTACATCTGTATGTACCCGTGCTTTGAAGCAGCAAAATAGATTTTTAAATTTAAATGATTTCTGCAAAACACTGATATTGGATGGTAGACCTTGGCTGCAGTTGCTAGGCCACTGATCCAGCGGTGTGACAGAGTGCAGAGGCCAGCCCCCTGGCCAGGGGAAACAGTGGGAGATCTGGCCATTTCAGCTTCAGAAGGGTTTCTTCCACCTAGGCTGTATAGAGAGTGGAGACCTCGTTATCCGACTACAAGTCAGAAATTGGATATATTTTTGTTCACTTGTGAAATGGGGGATCGTTAGTGAGGAGGGTTCCCAGTGTGGGTCAGGGCCTGTCTGTTATCGGTCCTATATGAGAAGGAAAAAAACAGGGAAATTAAAGAAAAATGCTGTAAAAGAGAAAGGTCAAAGTCAACTAAATCAGGGCCGAATGTAGAACCTAGAAGGTTCCGTACCTGCAATATACAGTAATTACCTTCAGTATTCAGAGGTATGGTCATCCCTCTATTATACCAACTCTATCAGTTGTCATGTTCATGTACAGGGCCTAGTGAAAGTCTACATACCTCTTGCACAGTCTTCACATTTTGCTGCCTTAAAAAGGGAATACATTAGATTGTTTTGCCTACAGATCTATACAACCTACTCTACATTTTCATAGATTAATAAATTATAAGAAAACAAAAATGTCTTCATTGCATTTGTCTTCACACCCCAGAGTTTGGCAGCAATTAAATCTGTGAATCACTTTGAATAATATTCTACCAACTTTGCACAACTCTTAGGGTAACTTATGTCAATTGTTTTTGACAAAATTGCTCAAGATTAGTACATTTGGTTGGGAATCATTGATGGAGAGCGATATTCAAACCTTGTCTCTGATTCTCAAACAAATTTAAGTCAGAGACTAGACCATTAAGGAACACCCAGCACCTCTATAAATATATAAATATATAAAAGTCATTCTGGTGTCTTCGACATGTTTTTTTGTTTTTTTGCCACACTAAAAAAACACTCTATCCCAGGGTACGTTTTTTAGAAGACCGAGGAGGGTTTTACTTGAACTTTTACCTGGGCTTTGCTCCTTTAATATTTATTTTGATCCTGACAAACTACCCAGTCCCTGCTGATGACAAGCATACCCATAACATGATGCTGCCACCACAATAAGAGTTTTATGTTTTGCAGATGCAATCAATACCTCCTCATTTTTTTTCTCACATTATATCAAATGTCGAGTAGGTTGTGTAGATAGATAGGAAATACATTTTATGTAATCCCTTTTTAGATTTAATTTTAAATCAGCAAAATGTGAAGACTGTGCAAGGGGTGTGTAGACTTTCACTAGCAACTACATGTGGAGAAGATTAGGGGGTTTCTTTGAATCCATTAGTACTTGGATGTAGTAGAACAACTAGGCATACTGTGAGGAAACAGGATTTTGTAATGTGGCAAAATAAGAAAGAAATATACAGTATAATAAACCAGGCATTTTGGGTTGGATGTTTGTTTAGAATGGAACCAAGTCCTCCTGCACAGTCAGACTGATACAGAGAGCTGTGACCTTTCTACAAAGCCCAGGCACTAAATAACTGTCTGGGCTGCAAAGTTTCCATGTAGGCTAAGATAAAGTGGACGGCTCTATCAGGGGATCTGCCTCAGTGGCTCTTGAAATCTATTCCATTAATTGCCGGGGCAGCAGATGTAAGGGCAGTCACCTCCAATTAATTAATTAATGAAATGAAATAGTCCAGAAACAAAGTGGGAATACATCAGTTGGTCTCCCTGTGTAGCTGGCCATAAAGAAATGAAATAGTCCAGGAACAAAGTGGGAATACATCAGTTGGTCTCCCTGTGTAGCTGGCCATAAAGAAATGAAATAGTCCAGGAACAAAGTGGGAATACATCAGTTGGTCTCCCTGTGTAGCTGGCCATAAAGAAATGAAATAGTCCAGGAACAAAGTGGGAATACATCAGTTGGTCTCCCCGCTCCAGAGTACAGGCCTCGGTGTAACGCTCATTCCTTCGACGATAAACACGAATCCGACCATCACCCCTGGTAAGACAAAACCGTGACTCGTCAGTGAAGAGCACTTTTTGCGAGTCCTGTCTGGTTCAGCGTCGGTGGGTTTGTGCCCATAGGTGACGTTGTTGCCGGTGATGTCTGGTGAGGACCTGCCTTACAACAGGCCTACAAGCCCTCAGTCACGCCTCTCTCAGCCTATTGCGGACAGTCTGAGCGCTGATGGAGGGATTGTGCATTCCTGGTGTAACTCGGGCAGTTGTTGTTGCCATCCTGTACCTGTCCCGCAGGTGTGATGTTTGGATGTACCAATCCTGTGCAGGTGTTGTTACAAGTGGTCTGCGATCAGCTGTCCGTCTTGTCTCCCTGTAGTGCTGTCTTAGGGGTCTCACATTACGGACATTGCAATTTATTGCCCTGGCCACATCTGCAGTCCTCATGCATCCTTGCAGCATGCCTACGGCTCATTCACGAAGATGAGCAGGGACCCTGGGCATCTTTCTTTTGGTGGTTTTCAGAGTCAGTAGAAAGGCCTCTTTAGTGTCCTGAGTTTTCATAACTGTGTCTTAACGACCGTTCCACAGGTGCATGTTCATTAATTGTTTATGGTTCATTGAACAGGCATTAGAAACAGTGTTTAAACCCTTTACAACGAAGATCTGTGAAGCTATTTGGATTTTTACAAAGTCTCTTTGAAAGACAGGGTCCAGAAAAGGGCCTTTTCTTTTTTTGCTGAGTTTACATCTCCTCATGACCAATTACAGAAGGCAGAGAGGGCTACAGTCTGTGTAAAGATGTCATAACTCAGGGACTTTGGAGAGACCATATTGGGGCAGGGGGCATATGCATGAGACAAATTCCATTTTCCACACAAATCCATTCTCCACACATCTCGTGACCTGTGTGACATTCTACACTTCTTTACAGAGTCATGCATATCAACTTGGTATTCATTTCATGATAACGTAAATCTAATTAGAGTACAGGTGACTAATGCCAATCTGATTATGTGGATGATGTCGTGTTCTGTCTCTCTTCAGTTAGGGGGAGTGATGAGCTCTACAGTAAAGTCTCACAACTCAATCGCTGGTTGAAAACTGTTTTCTGCCCCTCCCAAAAGATAGAATTTGTAGATAATTGGCCCTCTTTCTGAGACTCACCCACAAACAGGACCAAGCCTGACCTTCTGAGGAGTGACGGACTCCATCCTAGCTGGAGGGGTGCTCTCATCTTATCTACCAACATAGACAGGGCTCTAACTCCTCTAGCTCCACAATGAAATAGGGTGCAGGCCAGGCAACAGGCTATTAGCCAGCCTGCCAGCATAGTGGAGTCTGCCACTAGCACAGTCAGTGTAGTCAGCTCAGCTATCCCCATTAAGACTGTGTCTGTGCCTCGACCTAGGTTGGGCAAAACTAAACATGGCGGTGTTTGCCTTAGCAATCTCACTAGGATAAAGACCTCCTCCATTCATGTCATTATTGAAAGAGATTGTGATACCTCACATCTCAAAATAGGGCTACTTAATGTTAGATCCCTTACTTCAAAGGCAATTATAGTCAATGAAATAATCACTGATCATAATCTTGATGTGATTGGCCTGACTGAAACATGGCTTAAGCCTGATGAATTTACTGTGTTAAATGAGGCCTCACCTCCTGGCTACACTAGTGACCATATCCCCCGTGCATCCCGCAAAGGCGGAGGTGTTGCTAACATTTACGATAGCAATTGTCAATTTACAACAAAAAAAAATGAAGTTTTCATCTTTTGAGCTTCTAGTCATGAAATCTATGCAGCCTACTCAATCACTTTTTATAGCTACTGTTTACAGGCCTCCTGGGCCATATACAGCATTCCTCAATGAGTTCCCTGAATTCCTATCGGACCTTGTAGTCATAGCAGATAATATTCTAATCTATGGTGACTTTAATATTCACATGGAAAAGTCCACAGACCCACTCCAAAAGGCTTTCGGAGCCATCATCGACTCAGTGGGTTTTGTCCAACATGTCTCCGGACCTACTCACTGTCACAGTCATACTCTGGACCTAGTTTTGTCCCATGGAATAAATGTTGTGGATCTTAATGTTTTTCCTCATAATCCTAGACTATCAGACCACCATTTTATTACGTTTGCAATTGCAACAAATAATCTGCTCAGACCCCAACCAAGGAACATCAAAAGTCGTGCTATAAATTCACAGACAACACAAATATTCCTTGATGTCCTTCCAGACTCCCTCTGTCTACCCAAGAACGCCAGAGGACAAAAAATCAGTCAACCACCTAACTGAGGAACTCAATTTAACCTTGCACAATACCCTAGATGCAGTTGCACCCCTAAAAACTAAAAACATTTCTCATAAGAAACTAGCTCCCTGGTATACAGAAAATACCCGAGCTCTGAAGCAAGCTTCCAGAAAATTGGAACGGAAATGGCGCCACACCAAATTGGAAGTCTTCCGACTAGCTTGGAAAGACAGTACCGTGCAGTATCGAAGAGCCCTTACTGCTGCTCGATCATCCTATTTTTCCAACTTAATTGAGGAAAATAAGAACAATCCGAAATTCCTATTTGATACTGTCGCAAAGCTAACTAAAAAACAGCATTCCCCAAGAGAGGAGGGCTTTCACTTCAGCAGTAAAAAATTAATGAACTTCTTTGAGGAAAAGATCATGATTATTAAAAAGCAAATTACGGACTCCTCTTTAAATCTGCGTATTCCTTCAAAGCTCAGTTGTCCTGAGTCTGCACAACTCTGCCAGGACCTAGGATCAAGAGAGTCACTCAAGTGTTTTATTACTATATCTCTTGACACAATGATGAAAATAATCATGGCCTCTAAACCTTCAAGCTGCATGCTGGACCCTATTCCAACTAAACTACTAAAGGAGCTGCTTCCTGAGCTTGGCCCTCCTATGTTGAACATAATAAACGTCTCTCAGTCCACCGGATGTGTACCAAACTCACTAAAAGTGGCAGTAATAAAGCCACTCTTGACAAAGCCCAGAAAATATAAAAAAATATCGGCCTATATCCAATCTTCCATTCCTCTCAAAAATCTTAGAAAAGGCTGTTGCGCAGCAACTCACTGCCTTCCTGAAGTTTGTTATATCTGGAGTACTTCTCCTGTCCTATCCTGTGTCCTGTGTGAATTTAAGTATGCTCTCTCTAATTCTCTCTTTCTCTCTTTCTTTCTCTCTCTCGGAGGACCTGAGCCCTAGGACCATGCCTCAGGACTACCTGACATGATGACTCCTTGCTGTCCCCAGTCCACCTGGCCGTGCTGCTGCTCCAGTTTCAACTGTTCTGCCTGTGATTATTATTATTTGGCCATGCTGGTGATTTATGAACATTTGAACATCTTGGCCATGTTCTGTTATACTCTCTACCCAGCACAGCCAGAAGAGGACTGGCCACCCCACATAGCCTGGTTCCTCTCTAGGAACCTTCCTAGGTTTTGGCCTTTCTAGGGAGTTTTTCCTAGCCACCGTGCTTCTACACCTGCATTGCTTGCTGTTTGGGGTTTTAGGCTGGGTTTCTGTACAGCACTTTGAGATATCAGCTGATGTACGAAGGGCTATATAAATAAATGTGATTTGATTTTCAGCTGTAATGTGCTCACACAATTTTAGCACCATACCGCTGTCCTCAAGCTCTGCCCAGTATTTACTCAGTACTGGGCTCGAATCATTTCAGCACCATACCGCTGTCCTCAAGCTCTGCCCAGTATTTACTCAGTACTGGGCTCGAATCATTTCAGCACCATACCGCTGTCCTCAAGCTCTGCCCAGTATTTACTCAGTACCGGGCTCAAATCATTTCAGAACCATACCGCTGTCCTCAAGCTCTGCCCAGTATTTACTCAGTACTGGCCTTGAATAATGTCAATACCATAGCGGTGTCTGCTATGCATGGCATAATACTCTACTGTCTCTACACCTCTATCCAAAAGGCTATGTGTTGGAGAGAAATTATTTACCTACGCAAACATATTTTTAAACATTCAACAGGAGTAATATGACCCCTATGACCCCAAATGTTGTGTTCTACCTTAAAGCATTCCAGGAGCACACAAAACCTTACTATGAGTGTAGCTCTGCTTGTAATGCCGTAGAGGAAGGTGTTTACAATGCCATAAAGGAAGGTGTTTGTAATACCGTAGAGGAAGGTGTTTACAATGCCATAAAGGAAGGTGTTTGTAATGCCGTAGAGGATGGTGTTTGTAATGCTGTAGAGGAAGGTGTTTGTAATGCCGTAGAGGAAGGTGTTTGTAATGCCGTAGAGGAAGGTGTTTATAATGCCGTAGAGGAAGGTGTTTGTAATGCCGTAGAGGAAGGTGTTTGTAATGGAAGGTGTTTATAATGCCGTAGAGGAAGGTGTTTATAATGCCGTAGAGGAAGGTGTTTGTAATGCCGTGTTTATAATGCCGTAGAGGAAGGTGTTTATAATGCCATAAAGGAAGGTGTTTGTATAAGGAAGGTGTTTGTAATGCGTTTGTAGCCGTAGGAAGGTGTTTATAATGCCGTAAAGGAAGGTGTTTAAAAAGGTGTTTGTAATGCCGTAGAGGAAGGTGTTTGTAATGCTGTGGGAAGGTGAAGGTGTTTTGTAATGCCGTAAAGGAAGGTGTTTGTTAAAAAGGTGTTTATAATGCCGTGCCGTAGAGGAAGGTGTTTGTAATGCCGTAGAGGAAGGTGTTTGTAATGCCGTAGGTGAAGGTGTTTGTAATGCCGTAGGAAAGGTGTTTGTAATGCCGTAGAGGAAGGTGTTTGTAATGCGTAGGTGAAGGTGTTTGTAATGCCGTAGGTGAAGGTGTTTGTAATGCCGTAAAGGAAGGTGTTTTGTAATGCTGGAAGGTGTTTGTAATGGTAGTGAAGGTGTTTGTAATGCCGTAGGTGAAGGTGTTTGTAATGCTGTAGGTGAAGGTCTTCGTAATGCCGTAGGTGAAGGTGTTTGTAAGGTGTGAAGGTTGTAATGCCGTAGGTGAAGGTGTTTGTAATGCCGTAGGTGAAGGTGTTTGTAATGCCGTAGGTGAAGGTGTTTGTAATGCCGGAAGGTGTTTGTAATGCTGTAGGGTGTTTGTAAGGTGTTGTTTGTAATGCCGTAGGTGAAGGTGTTTGTAATGCTGTAGGTGAAGGTGTTTGTAATGCCGTAGGTGAAGGTGTTTGTAATGCCGTAGGTGAAGGTGTGTTTGTAATGCCGTTGAAGGTGTTTGTAGGGTGAAGGTGTTTGTAATGCCGTAGGTGAAGGTGTTTGTAATGCCATAGGTGAAGGTGTTTGTAATGCCGTGAGGAAGGTGTTTGTAATGCCGGTGAAGGTGTTTGTAGAGGAAGGTGTTTGTAATGCCGTAGGTGAGGAAGGTGTTTAGGTTGTTTGTAATGCCGTAAGTTTGTAATGCCGTAGGTGAAGGTTTTGTAATGCCGTAGAGGAAGGTGTTTGTAATGCCGTAGAAGGAAGGTGTTTTTGTAATGCTGTAGGTGAAGGTGTTTGTATGCGTAGAAGGTGTTTGTAAGGTGTTTATAATGTTTGTAATGCCGTAGGTGAAGGAAGGTGATTGTAATGCTGTAGGTGAAGGTGTTTGTAATGCTGTGAATGGGAAGGTGTTTGTAATGCCGTAGGTGAGGAAGGTGTTTGTAATGCTGTAGGTGAAGGTGTTTGTAAGGTGTTTTTGTAATGCCGTAGGTGAGGAAGGTGTTTTTGTAATGCCGTAGAGGAAGGTGTTTGTAATGCTGTAGGTGAAGGTGTTTGTAATGCGTAGGTGAGGAAGGTGTTTTGTAATGCCGTAGGGAAGGTGTTTGTAATGCCGTAGGTGAAGGTGAAGGTGTTTTTGTAATGCTGTAGGTGAAGGTGTTTGTAATGCTGTAGGTGAAGGTGTTTGTAATGCTGTAGGTGAAGGTGTTTGTAATGCGGTAGGTGAAGGTGTTTGTAATGCTGTAGGTGAAGGTGAAGGTGTTTGTAATGCTGTAGGTGAAGGTGTTTGCTAGGTGAAGGTGTTTGTAATGCTGTAGGTGAAGGTGTTTGTAATGCTGTGGGTGAAGGTGTTTGTAATACCGTAAAGGAAGGTGTTTAAAATTCCGTAGAGGAAGGTGTTTGTAATGCCGTAGGTGAAGGTGTTTGTAATGCCGTAGGTGAAGGTGTTTGTAATGCCGTAGGTGAAGGTGTTTGTAATGCCGTAGGTGAAGGTGTTTGTAATGCCGTAGGTGAAGGTGTTTGTAATGCTGTAGGTGAAGGTGTTTGTAATGCCGTAGGTGAAGGTGTTTGTAATGCCGTAGAGGAAGGTGTTTGTAATGCCGTAGGTGAAGGTGTTTGTAATGCTGTAGGTGAAGGTGTTTGTAATGCTGTAGGTGAAGGTGTTTGTAATGCTGTAGGTGAAGGTGTTTGTAATGCCGTAGGTGAAGGTGTTTGTAATGCCGTAGGTGAAGGTGTTTGTAATGCCGGTGAAGGTGTTTGTAAGGTGTGAAGGTGTTTGTAATGCTGTAGGTGAAGGTGTTTGTAATGCTGTAGGTGAAGGTGTTTGTAATGCTGTAGGTGAAGGTGTTTGTAATGCTGTAGGTGAAGGTGTTTGTAATGCCGTAGGTGAAGGTGTTTGTAATGCCGTAGGTGAAGGTGTTTGTAATGCCGTGGGTGAAGGTGTTTGTAATGCTGTAGGTGAAGGTGTTTGTAATGCCGTAGGTGAAGGTGTTCGTAATGCCATAAAGGAAGGTGTTTGTAATGCCATAGGTGAAGATGTTTGTAATGCCGTGAACGAAGCGCACGCAGCCTGCTTGCTCCAGTACACACAAAATCGAATAGAACAAGGACTTGGAATAAATGCCTCTGATTTTGAGTGGTTAACCTTGATGGAGTCTTGAATTGACTCTTAAAACCACTCATTTGCTACTCTTGAATCACATCCTAATGGACTAAACTGTTAGAGCAGTTGAAAATAGAGGGGAGAATCTCATTAAGAGTGATTCAATAGCTCCAACTTGAAAAGCTTTACCTGAGAAAATAAGAAATAGGTATATTCACACTGATCTACACCTTCAATTTGGGCATGAGTTTACGTCTATTTCCGTTCAGTGTGTAGAGAAGGTGTGCTTGGAGACCATTTTGTGCAATTGCCCAACAAGGTACCATTTGCCAAATTTTAACTGGCTTTTTACATCGAAAGGTGAAAAGGATCTCCAAGAGAAAGAGTTATGCTGCTGTGAAGGCCACTTTAAGGTTGCTGAGGCTTCTAGAAGTTGGCTTCTAGATCTCCAAATACACAAACAGCTGATGTTCCTTTGTCCTCTGAGCGCTCCTTTCAATTATTGTGGCAACATTCAAAGATTTCAACAGCATTGATGCTCTCTTCACCTCAACTCTGTCTGCACATGAAGATTGTTCTTTAGACATGCTGTCAGAGAGCCACAATGGTGGTTTAGTTTCTCAAAGCTTTTATTTTCCATAGGAAAAGTTTCTTAAATGACTTTCAGTTAGAAATACTAACTTTTGGGGGGGAAATCTTCAAATCCAAAGGGATCAAATATTCCGTGCAGTATCTCTTCAGGTATTGAAGTGAAGCCATGCATTTATTTTAAATCATAGTATCCTTTTTTTTTTGTGCCACTTTAAATGAGAAGTGTACATTTATAAAGGGGTTATGAGTACTTGATGTTGTCTTGTATTGATGATACTTTATAAGATGTATTGGTAAAGTTTTAATATACCTGCACCAGGAAACAAAGGGGTCATTGGAGAAAACCAGGGTAAGGCCTTGACTCTGACATGTGCATCTGGAGTATCAATGTCTTCATGGAAGGTAACAGTCAGGAGGTGGAACTGCTAGAGGTGAGCAATGCTATAATTGGGCTGTACTAGGTAGAAAATAGCCTCTGCCTATTTCTGCCACAGGCTCTGCAATGATTTTTTAAAATATTTTTTATTTATGCTGCTCATGATTTTCAGCATAAAGGCTGCTGAGGTGAAAGCGTCTCGACCAGTGCCTGGGGAACATGCTGGGTCCAGAGCGGGTAATGAACCTGTTATAAACAGGAAGTGAGGTTTTAGTTTTTCGGGGGGATATGATGCACCTCTTGAGCCTGATGCCTCCCAGCTGGCTGGGGCTGTGAATGACTTCATCAGCTGCTACTGCCTTTTATTAGCCTGGTGAATCACTCTATAGGAGGGGGTGAGGGCAAACACAGCGTCAGGGACACCACCTGCTGAGTGCGAGAACGGGACTGTCTGCCATATCCACCTTAAAACTGATACACTTTCTTTATAAAGAGGTAGAACAATTCATTCCGTTGATCTACGCACAGAAAGGACCAGTAATATGTTTGTCCGCCCATCATCCACCTCCCCCAGTGGGTTTGCCAATCATCAACACCTCCTCCCAGCCAGGTCCTTGTCCATATACACACTGTTATTGTGATGTAGCTACACTCATGGGCCTCTCCCTTAGACACTTCATCAAGGAAGCCAAAGCCTTCAATTGTCTTCCGGCTCCTGCCGACACCTCCTACTGTCACAGTTACTCTGTGCTGTCTGAGGAAGGAATTGGAGCGAACACTTCACTGTTTCTAGAGGCTAGAGATGAGGAACTGTATCTTAGACATGGTGTTACTTTGCTTGTGAGATGGGGAGCTTCTCTTTGTCTCTTTCTGTCTCACTTGCTCTCTGTTTCTGTCTTCTATCTCACCTCCCTCTTGTCCTGATTGTGGATTCTGCTCCTCACCTGACCAGGCGTCAGCAGGGTCCTCCTGCCATCTGGCCTCATCTGCATATAGAATCCCTGGCATCCAATGAGACGCTCCGGAGGAGCTCTCCTTTAAAACTTCTGTCTCCAGCGGCCCAGCTCAGTAATTTCTCAGGCAGCGTGGCTAGGGGAACTAAAGGGCTAAATTGCTGTCTTGAGATGCTTGGCAGTTCTTAAAAAGCGAAGACTAAAATGTTCTCTGAGAGCCGCGGCCCAGTGAATATTAATTCCTGTCTAATCAACAGGAGCGATAGTGCATGTAAGCAGCTTAGTCCGGCCCTATTCATTTTGGGACTTCATAATGGAGCAGATCAATGTTCTCCATTTTGTCTGAGGAGGATATTGACTCCTTATTCCTTTTGTTACTTGTAGCAGTATTCCTCTTTGGGCGTCGAAGTTAATCTGGTGAAGGGCAAGCGAGCAAGTACGCCTGCGAGCTCCATTCTCTGCTCATCTAGGTGTGTAAGCCATATGAGAGGTGGTCCCTTGAGCTCTACTCACCTTGGCTGCTCTACTCACAATTGAGTGGGAATCTGGAATTATGATTTCTTGTCTTGGCATGGACGTAGATTGGTGTCTGTGTAATTCCCTGCTGTAATAAGCTTCTATAATTTTGTTGGCAATTATTGTGTTCTGAGAAGAGAATATTCTCTATTACTAGATGTCTATAATCTCACATTGTAACAGGCTGTAAAATGTTTTCCCTCAATGATTTTCTTTTGTTTCCAGTGTCCTTGTGAAGTCCTACTTGAAAGATGTTCCTTCCATTCCATAGACATGCCAATCTCTCTGTTGTTATTTCTGCTTCGTCCTCACTTCCTGAGATTGACATTCTCTTCTCGTTCTCCTCTGACTTTCCTTCCCAGTGTTGAAAAGATGATGATGTATGTTTCACATGCATTGATCCAACCCTGTAATACTGGATCTATGGATGACGCTCGATCTTGTGAAAGACGATCGCTTTGTCCCTCGCCTCTGAGTAATTTCTCAACTGCGCCCGGTCCTGATCAATATTTATCTATCATAAGCAAACTGAATGCGGGGTCATGGATATCACATCCACATATATCTTGGAATGCTTAAAGGATGGCGGAATGGTAAAGGATAGGGGTTATGAGAAATTCCCTTAATGTCTGTGAGCCGTTTCTGGCCTCCAGTGTTTCTGCTGTTTTTTCTACCAAACAGTGGACGTGGATTGTATGGTGCTGCTGCAGTATATAAACTCAATTCATCATTATGACTAAACCCTCCACACCCTGAAGTAAGTGCTAAACAATATGCAAGAGTGTTTTAAAGGACAGGTTTGGGCTACACGCTTTCAGAGGCACAACTCTGAAGCAAGTTCTCAGCAGTCCAGAGATCACACAGTGATTTATGACATTCTGGGCTTTAGGGAGTGAGCCAGTGAAGGTTGAGGGATTTCATACCGGGGAGTTGTATAAAGGCATCTGCATTTAAACAAATTTTCTAACATTGAGGGGGTTTCAATACCTGTGGTTGTGTCATTTTGTTTAATGACTGGGGTGGGAGGCTGGGGTGCAGAGAAGCAAATAGTAGCGATTCCACAGCGAAGCGGAGGAATATAACTGAATAGAATTAAATTGAGGGAAATCAGGGTCACAGCTCCGGTGTCTACAGTGGGCAGCTGAATATTCATCACTCTCACCCTAAACACTGCTATGATTAATTGCACCGCTGGTGTGATTTAAAATATGAATGAATTCCATAAAAATTATTCAAATTGAGCACCACTCTCATGTTTAATGTATGATGCACTTATTGTTTTGGCTTGGGGAGACATCCTCTGTTTGGCAGGTAAGACTTCCTTTGAGATTCCATGGTCGGTTACCTCTGAGGTCATCACATGACTGAGGTTTGAGTCTCCCCAGACACAACTATTTTCAAATGTAGTTTCTGTTTAGTGGAGTTTCTTGGGGATTTCAAGCCTATTTTTCTCTCTCCAAATGAGTTAATATGAGTCACTATCGTTGACAGAGCTGTTGGCCTGGTCTTAGCAATGCTAATTAATCAACTTTTGGTGAAGAGGACTCAGACACAGTATCATAGGATTGTTTCTGGGTTTTGTATCTCAGCCCAGTTGAGCAGCCAACCTGTGGTTCTGACCTACTTTCTGCCCTGATCAACAGTCATGTGGAGAACTGGTGCAGCTCGGATTCATTCCCCGTGGATCACATTTCTTTCTTTCAGAGGTTTATGTCATCGTTACTGAATTACCTGTTCCATTCTTGTGCGTGGCCTGGCACATTTTAATATTTCATTATCAGTATGATAATACCTTAAATATGCCATAGGAGCCACAAAGAGGGTGTATTTTCCTGCTCCTGAAACCTGCTCCTGCATTCATCCCAGTCATCATAAACAGAGCATTGAGGTAGGTACATGTTGGACATCAATGTGTGTGCAATTACAATGGTAATAATATGGCTAATGGTTTGCCTTGAGTGGTAGGTGTTGTGGGTTTTCACACTCTTATGACGCTCGTATGTAACCAGATATAAAATAACACAATATATATGTCACAACAGGTCTAAATATATGTGTCATGACAGTGTTATGACAGGTTATGACATGGTTATGACCGTGTTATGACGCTACGCTTCAAGTACAGTGTTTTTTTTTTTTTTTACCAACAAGGGAATTAAATGCAGCAAGAGTGATGCATTTGCTTGTCTGCGAGAGAGAGACAGGAAATTCCACCGTAAATTTTTCCTCCCTTTCCAAATTAGCGGATCAAAAGGCTAATTCAATCCTTGGGGGGCTATGCTTGGACAGAAGAGAGAGCCCCTGTACAACTCATTCATAAAACACACGTCACTCCTGTCACAAGCTAACTCCGCAGAAGCATCCATCGGCTAGCCTGGAAGTCCCACAATTTCATACACGTCGCCCATTGCTATCCGCAACAGTCTTCCATTCTGAGATGTAATTAAAACACAATTTGATGGGTTAACCCCCTTGAAAGAAATTAAAAAGTAAAAGTAATGATAATAATAATCCAATTAGATGTTCTAACACGTTAAAGCAACAAGGAAAATGACTGCCAATGTTCCTTTAAGCCCTTGATCTTCTGTTCAACAAGGTGTGGTGCCGGTCAAATGAAAGGTTGATGGTGAAACTAAATTAAATGGCAGAGTTGCTCCTCCGTGACATATTAACTCACTACACTGGGAGTTCGGGAGAAGAGATTTCATCTTTTTCATTACCCTCTGATTTACGTGTCTCAAAATATTTGCGGCGTATCACTCGGGTGTATCCGGGTTGCTAACCCACTGCTCCCAAACAGAGATGGGTTTAGGGAGTACGGTGTGCTGTGCAGATGGCGGTAGGTTTGTTATTAAGAGCAGTGTCACAGCTCCTGGCCATTGTGGTAGATAGTGAGCATGTCTCTAAGTCAGATGGAGCTCAGGGAGAGGAGGCTTAATGACCCAGGAGTTGCATGATTAATGGAATGGTTTACACAATATTTCTCCAACTTCCTGGCATAGCGTGTGTAAAGGCTGGGCATATCATCTTTTAAGAGCCCTGCTCAAGGTCAGCAGAGCTTGGAAGAGAGCAGCGACGACAGGCTATTAGTGGAGTTCCTTTCCTATACCCAGGACTGACACGCACACAGGCATGTGTTCACACGCACACGCGCACACACACACATGCACGCATGTGTTCACACACACACACACATGCACATGCAAACACGTGCACACACACACACGCACACACACTCACACACATGCACACACTCACACACACACACACACACACACACACGCGCACACACACACACACACACACACACACACACACACACACACACACACACACACACACACACACAGGGGACCACCCTTGTATTGTAAAAACCTTGGGGATTTCTGTAACCTCTTTCGAGAAAGCAATGCACACATACCTTGTTGTTATAGAAGCTGAGTAGAGGGATGGCAGAATCCAGGCATTGCACACAATTTTTTATGTAACTTTTACCTTAGCTATCACTGTAAGGTCAAGCTCATTGACTCCTCAGCTACCAGGTTGTTCTGAGCAGAGATGGTGAATAAATGAGGATGTCAGCCCACGACTACATTAGAACTATGAGACGTACGTATAACGTTAGTAGATGTTTCGAATGCAGGTGATGTGATGCCTTTGAGACGTTAATGAGGCCGATGCAACCCATGCAGCACACTGATGAGAGGGCTCTGTATTGTGCTATATAGGGAATATGGTGACACAACCAGCCTTAGGCAACACACAAGCATTGATGTAGCCTAATTCACCAGGGGGCTCGCCCCTCCAACAGTCTGTTCCATATAAACTCATCGGTTCTGACTATTTTCCGCCACTAAGGGACATATTTTCTTTATTACTGTTCTCCAAATCATGGAACGGCTACAACAGCCAGCAAGAAGGCAAAGCAATTATAAATACAAATTCCCAATAAGTGCCTGGAAGGTATGTTGAAAGGTCCTCTGTAGGAGATAATTACAGCCTGGCTTGATTACATTTAAAAGGAGACTGAAGTACATTTGAGAAAAATCATGAATTATTCAAGCAAACAACAACACCCGCAAAGCACAACCCTATGTGTTTGTCTGTGGGGATGAGACACTACTACCAGACCATCACCGCAGTAATTCTGTTGGTTGTGACTGACTGTACGCAGGAGATAGCTTTCATGACAGTGATTCTGCTTCTGTCTGTACCCAGGAGATAGCTGTCACCACAGTGATTCTGCTTCTGACTGTACGCAGGAGATAGCTATCACCACAGTGATTCTGCTTCTGACTGTACGCAGGAGATAGCTGTCACCACAATGATTCTGCTTCTGACTGTACGCAGGAGATAGCTATTACCACAGTGATTCTGCTTCTGACTGTACGCAGGAGATAGCTGTCACCACAGTGATTCTACTTCTGACTGTACCCAGGAGATAGCTATCACCACAGTGATTCTGCTTCTGACTCTACGCAGGAGATAGCTATCTGTCACCACAGTGAGAGAAAACACTTGTTGTTTAGTCATTCTCTTCCACTGAAGTTTCACTAATAGTCTATGTAATAAGCATACAAATACCTTTCATCAAGTCCTAATGAACTCTTTAGGCTAGTTAAAAGGGTGATGTAAATGCAAGAAATGCAAGGTAATTATCTAACATGTAGACTTGCTGGGTACATTGCCAGACTGTTTTGCTTGCTTTGAAGCTTGTCATACTCTGAAAACAAATCACGCTCAGAAAAGTTGACAGATAATTATGGAAAACGCTTGTGTTTCACCTTTGTAATCCGCAGTGTGGCATATAGTATATTTAAGCAATAATGCCCGAGGGGGTGTGGTATATGGCCAATAAACCACGTCTAAGGTGCCAAATTGATATTATTGTCACAACTGCTCCCGCTCCCCCCACCCCAGGCTGCCCTGCATCACTCACTCCTAGCATCTATTACGCACACCTGCCTTCCCTCATCAAGTGCATCAGCGATATTGGACTCACCTGGACTCACTCATTATTTGTTTATGTCCTAACCTTATATTTGTCAGTTCCCCGATGCGGCATTAATTGTTTTTGTCTTTGTGTTCTTGTATGCTGACGCTGTTCCTGTCTCGTTTGACTCCCCGTACCTGCTTCGTCTCTCCAGCGTCATCACATGTGACAGAATGCAGAAGCCATCACACGAAGCATCAGGGAGTACTGGTGTTCCGGTTGGTATGGGGACATCGGCTCTGGGTCGCCACCGATGGAACCAGAGGTGCCTAGCCAGCTCGTCGGACTTCCACTCCCTAGCTGGCTCGAGGTTTCCTTACTCTGGTAGGCTCGGATGGCGCCCATCCCATGTCGGGCCTCAGCCAGTTCGTCAGTTCTTGTTCGCCTAGCCGGTACAGGAGTTTTTAATTTTTAGTTTTTTGTTGGTGACGTCGGAGTGGATTCCACTGCCGATGGAACCGGGGGTGCCTAAGCCAGCCCGTCGGGCTTTCATGTCCTGGCTGACTCGAGAGGTTTCCTTGGCTCGGTTGGCTCTGCAGCTTTCCATCCCACGTCACACTCCACCGGATCTTCAGGCTCCCTCTCTGCAGCGGGATCGACAGGCATCTTGCCTCAAGCCGGATTGTCGTGCTTCCTGCCTCAGCCGGCTCGCCAGGCTCTCACACTCCTGCCAGTTCGTTGGGCTCCCACGTCCCAACCGGCTTGGCCAGCGCCCATGTCTCGGCCGGTTCGCCCAGGTGGGACACCGGATGGCGCCCCTAGAGGGGGGGGTACTGTCACGTCTACGAAGCAGGTACGGGGAGTAAAACACTGAATAAATAACAGAGATGGAACGAGACAGGAACAGCGTCAGCAAACAGGTAACAAAGACAAAAACAATTAATGCAGCAGCGGGGAACCGACAAATATAGGGGAGGTAGTAAACAGATGATGAGTGAGTCCAGGTGAGTCCAATATCTCTGATGCGCGTGACGAGGGAAGGCAGGAGTGCGTAATAGATGCTAGGAGTGAAGCTATCTGCTCCCCCCCCCCCAGCTCTTGAGGGCGCCAGGCTGCCCTGCATCACTCACTCCTAGCATCTATTACGCACTCCTGCCTTCCCTCGTCACGCGCATCAGAGATATTGGACTCACCTGGACTCACTCATCATCTGTTTATTACCTCCCCTATATTTGTCGGTTCCCCGCTGCTGCATTAATTGTTTTTGTCTTTGTTACCTGTTTGCTGACGCTGTTCCTGTCTCGTTCCATCTCTGTTATTTATTCAGTGTTTTACTCCCCGTACCTGCTTCGTCTTACTAGCATCATTCCATGTGACAATTATAAACTGGTTACCTACTTAACTAGAGCAGTAAAAATAAATGCTTTGTCATACCCATGGTATATGGTCTGATATACCACGGCTTTCAGCCAATCAGCAGTCAGGGCTCGAACCACCCAGTTTATAATTATAAGTAGAATAACAGTGTTGCAAATAGTACAGGGAGGTGAACAAATCCCACCAGTCTAGATAACACTCTTGGCCTCAAGAAATAGCTCTGTTCTTCAGAAATAGGCCTCATGTTTTGTTGCCTACACTTCACTGGTGCCCAACAAAGGAAACCTCAGTCATTGAGAATGAAGTGGAAAGATGAATCTCTCTGACTTAGTGACCCACCGGAGTAGCATGTATGACTGCAAAAATGTGTGACCTTTAGCATGACCGCGGGAATAAAGATAATGATTCTCCGTAGGGAGCCTGGAGTGTGCATTAGGAGTGTCTTTCACTTTGTTATGGAAGAGAACCAGCCTTCTGCGCCGATGTCACAGGATGGGAATCAGCTGGAATAACGCAGCCAACTGTGAAGGACTGAGGGAAGTGACAGGGGCTGAACAGTGTGAAGTCTGTGACACACACAAGCTGTATAAAGCAACAGACACACATACATTGACAGACATTTTAGCAAAGTCAAAGTAGACATGAAGTCGCACAAATACGTCATTGTTTTTTAGTTGTGTTACTTTAAGAGTTAGAGCTGGTTATTAAAATGTTTTGTTCTTTTAAACAATGGCTATGCTACAGAAGCTATCAGATATAAATTGCATGGTATTTAAGCAATTGAAAGAGGTTGGTTGACCCACTGCACTCTTTTTCAGAGTTGATGTACAGATTTTGGATCTTAATTTGATCATCCGGTTGAAAAACAACTTTCCTGCAATGCCGAACATTTAAAACATGTTTATTTGAGGTTTTAAATGGTTTATGAAGTTTGTAATTTCCACTTTGAAATTTCAGACTTAATATTCTCTTACGAAAAATAATTCAACCCCTACAAAAATGTCCATTGATTATAATCCACATAATAATTCAAAATGTTCTGTTGCCGCAGAATTATTTTCCTGCTGTAGCAAACTGGCTCTGGTTGAGATCTGTTTTCTAGTATTTTCTAACACAGGATTTATACAAATGTGTGGTTATACTACTGAAAGGCCACACAATTTAATTGATACACTGCTGGTTAGGCCTAGTGAGCAAACATGTAATGCGTGTGTGTGTGTGTGTCTCTTCAACTGAACAAACCCCCAATTTTGTTAGTCTAGTGAGACCCTCCTTATCAACTAAACCACTATGATGATAATGTGGAGTGGGTCTCTAAGGCCCAGAATGACTCAGCGTCGCAGCCAAGGCTGTTAGTTTTAATGCACACAGCCAGCCTGTGAAGAGGGGCTCAGTCTACCACATAGAAAATTACAAAGACCAATCAATACAAATGTGTCCTACAAAGTTAAATACCAGGTCGGCTGATAAACAGCCGCCTCTCCCTGCAGTTAAATCCTGCCTCCTGTAGGCATACTGGCTCTGGGAGTTTGGCTGCAGAGGGACAGATAGGCTTGTCTATAACAAGAACCATGGGAATCAGTGGAGGCTGCTGAGGGGAGGACAACTCATAATAATGGCTGGAATGGAGTCAATGGAATGGTATCAAACACATCAAACACGTGGTTTCCATGTGGTTGATGTCAGTCCATTGGCTCCATTCCAGTCATTATTATGAGCCGTCCTCCCCTCAGCAGCCTCCGTTGATATGAATTGTCAAGACAGCAGAAGTAGGTCTGCGATCAGGCTCCAGGTAGGCAGTCATATCCAAATCTCCTAATAAACAAATAGTTAATTATCAGAGCCTCTCAGCTTGTCAAAAGGAACAACACAGGGGTCTTAACTATTTATTTGCTCTTGAAGAAAAAGAGGATGTTGGTCCCTCCCAAGAAAAAAGATTGTTACCACAATTGTCCTGACTTCAGTTCAGCACAAACTATACCGTGCCCATTCGCTGCTCCCTTTTGCAGCACTTTACACAGATACAATATTCTGTCATCCTTCACTCCTCTTCCCCATCCAATGGGTCTTAAATTGTTATTTTGATTAACTGGGAGAGTTTTGAGAGTTTCCCAGGCAGAGAGGGATATAAACCCAGGCTTTTAGTGAACAGAAAGCCACTTTCACGTTTCATCTATCGCTAAACTACGTGCTTCAATTGACAGAAAATATTTTTAAAAGAATGTTTTAGTGGGATTAAAGGAAAACAATCAAAAGAAAACTCCACAGAAATTACAGTATATCCAGACATGATGTATTGAAGGTTTTCTTTGAATCTATGTGTGTGTGTGTGTGTGTGTGTGTGTGTGTGTGTGTGTGTGTGTGTGTGTGTGTGTGTGTGTGTGCGTGCGGTGGGTGCTGTGAGGGAGCCAAGGCAGAGGGGTGGCGGCGCCTGAAAAAGCATCAATAAAGGCTTGAGCAGTAAGCTCTCCTGGGTGTGAGATTGACTCTATTGATTTGTCTCTCAGAAGATACCATCTTCAGTTCTGGACTTGTTAACGGCATTGACATCTTTTAAAATGTCATACATTTACATAGCCTCATTCTTCTCTTTCAGTGTTGTTTTTGCTGAAGACATTTGAAGAATTTTCCTCAAATCCTTAGAGAGAACAGAACAGTACATTAGTCATGCAGCGGAAGACCAATCATGAAGTATTAATTGTCCAATCATTAATGAGCAGATATCAGTAACTATACCTGGTTACCCATATAGGGTTTTCTGCATTACAAATCACTGAAATGGTGGGTGGGTATTTTAACAGAGGTAAAATAGGCTAGCCAGTGTATTGATTGAGGTCATGTGATTATGCCTTCCTTTCCAAAGGCCTTGCTTCTTTATTTTGTGAATGCGACCGTATTGACATCGGAAGGCTGGAGGTGGCTGGAATGGCAACCAAATACCTAGACCACTGTCTTGGCCAAAGGACTTCAAACCCAGTTTGACTGTACTGTTGAACATAGTACTTTTTGTGTGTACTCTCCTTATGATATGACATTACAATCACATTTCAGGTCACTTCATGATTTTTCAATTTAGTCCATCATGGGAACTTAATTGCTATAAGATTCAAGTTGAGACTGGATAAACGATAAGAGATGTATATTTCACATGAATGACAGATGTAGCACATGCATGACAGATGTAGCACATGGATGACAGATGTAGCACATGGATGACAGATGTAGCACATGGATGACAGATGTAGCACATGGATGACAGATGTAGCACATGGATGACAGATGTAGCACATGGATGACATATGTAAAACATGGGTGACAGATGTAGCACATGGGTGACAGATGTAGCACATGGATGACAGATGTAGCACATGGATGACAGATGTAGCACATGGATGACAGATGTAGCACATGGATGACAGATGTAGCACATGGATGACAGATGTAGCACATGGATGACATATGTAGCACATGGATGACAGATGTAGCACATGGGTGACAGATGTAGAACATGGGTGACAGATGTAGCACATGGATGACAGATGTAGCACATGGATGACAGATGTAGCACATGGATGACAGATGTAGCACATGGATGACAGATGTAGCACATGGATGACAGATGTAGCACATGGATGACATATGTAGCACATGGATGACAGATGTAGCACATGGGTGACAGATGTAGAACATGGGTGACAGATGTAGCACATGGGTGACAGATGTAGCACATGGATGACAGATGTAGCACATGGATGACAGATGTAGAACATGGGTGACAGATGTAGCACATGGGTGACAGATGTAGCACATGGGTGACAGATGTAGCACATGGATGACAGATGTAGCACATGGATGACAGATGTAGCACATGGGTGACAGATGTAGAACATGGGTGACAGATGTAGCACATGGATGACAGATGTAGCACATGGGTGACAGATGTAGAACATGGGTGACAGATGTAGCACATGGGTGACAGATGTAGCACATGGGTGACAGATGTAGCACATGGATGACAGATGTAGCACATGGGTGACAGATGTAGAACATGGGTGACAGATGTAGCACATGGGTGACAGATGTAGCACATGGGTGACAGATCTCTGGATGCCCACAGAAGTCAGATCAGGAAATGCAAACTTGTAGTGTATTCAAGGTTTTAAAATGCTTCTAAAGTTTGTAAAGTTTGTAACTAAAAATGTATCAACCCATAATGTCCATCAATTATAATCCACACAATAATTCACATGTCCTGTTGCTGCAGGATTATTGCCCTGCTGTGAAAAAACTGGTCAAAGCAATGTAAAACTCAGGAGGACTACTAGCATAGCCTCTGTATCCCCTCTTGCAAGTTAAGTCCATTCTGAATGTACCAGCTGTCAATAACAGAGAGCTATGGCATGCCATCATCTGGCATATTGTGCCGCCATAAGCTATCAAGCAAGTAAGCTAAATTCAGCACTAGATAGATCCTACAGATGAATCTCCTCTAGCAATTCAGCACCACTCTGTATTTCCCACACCTCTGTGTCCATTGGGGTTTCACTGAGAGCTTCTAGCCTCAGCCATGTGATTAGCGCTAGCTAGCATTCTACATTAGAGTGTTCATCCCTCTTTAAATTGCTTCCCCCACTTTATCCAAAGTAGCATAGATAATGCAAACACCTTTGCTCTTTTAATTGAATTGCTGATTAATTAAGGGACTGGTTTGCTCATTACATTCCTTCAGAGAACTTTAGAAAGATTGGGGTGATGCAAATCAGATATTCTAAGTCAAGACAGATGTTCTCATCGGGGTGGCTAGATATTCCATCTGATGTAGCCTAAAGTAGTTGATGGAGAACCTCTGCATAAATGAGCCAAGGTATTCAATTTGTTGTAAGGTGAAAAGTGAACTTCAAGGCATAAGTTGCCAACTTTTTGGCTCATTACAGTTGGAGTGCTTTCCAATCAAATAAAAGTTTATTGGTGGCGTACACAGATTTGCAGGTGTTATGACAGGAAAATGCTTAGATTACTAGCTCCAACAGTGCAGTAAAATCACAAATACAATAAAATAAACAAATGTAAAAAATATAAATATATTCAAGTAGATATATTAGAGTGAGCATGTGTGAGAATCCAGAATATAAATATGTGGTGTGTGTATATGTAGCAGACATGCAAACTTTAAAAGCAGCATCTGCCCTGGGCCCAATAAGGATCTCCCTCTTGGTCTAAGATGTGTGTTGCTCCTGACAGTACATCATTTGGAAAATAAAATGTGTGTATGTACAGTGAGGGAAAAAAGTATTTGATCCCCTACTGATTTTGTATGTTTGCCCACTGACAAAGAAATGATCAGTCTATCATTTTAATGGTAGGTTTATTTGAACAGTGAGAGACAGAAGCCTCGAAACCTTAATGACTTGGAGAAGATCTGCAAAGAGGAGTGGGACAAAAACCCTCCTGAGATGTGTGCAAACCTGGTGGCCAACTACAAGAAACGTCTGACCTCTGTGATTGCCAACAAGGGTTTTGCCACCAAGTACTAAGTCATGTTTTGGGGGTCAAATACATATTTCCATTAAAATGCAAATGAATTTATAACATTTTTGAAATGCATTTTTCTGGATTTTTTTGTTGTTATTCTGTCACTCACTGTTCAAATAAACCTACCATTAAAATTATAGACTGATCATTTCTTTGTCAGTGGGCAAACGTACAAAATCAGTAGGGGAATACATGTATATTAGGATGAGCTACGTGGAGAACACAGTATGTACAGTGAGTAAACACTTTATAAAGAGAAATATGAGGCGACCAATATTCAATGATGTGGCATTAGTAGTCTCTGTCAGCTCGATGGTAGCAGAGTGAACAGACCATTGCTGAGGCCCTTAATGATCTTCTTGGCCTTCCTTTAACACAGAGTGCTGTAAATGTCATGGAAGGCAGGCAGCACAATGCGTTTGGCTGACCGCACCGCCCTCTGGAGAGCCATGGGGTTGAGGGCGAGGCAGTTGCCGTACCAGGCGGTGATGCAGTCCAACAGAATGCTCTCAGTGGTACATTTGTAGAAGTTTGTGAGGGTCTTAGGGTGGTGTGGTCTGGAATTGACCATCTAACCTAAACTTTCTAAAGTATCCATTCTTACAGACTGAAACATTAGAGGCTCTAGGATATGAGAATTTCATTGATTTATGATTCTTTGGCCCAGTAAAAGGATGGAGAGCTGTTTCGAACCCATTTTCTCAGTAGGGGTAGAACCCTTAAAGATGTTCCAGTTGGGTGAAACTGTCAACAACAATTACCACTCACATTTGTACCGCTATGGAACAGTTCTCTCTGTACCTCTATCAAAGTCACGCACCATTTACATGGTGGAAATACTTTGGAAACTTCTCAAATACTTTGGAAAATGACGGTGAATGCTTAGCAACCATATGTCTGGTCTGACCAGGAAGCTAAACTCTGTAGCACCTCTGCCCAGGACTCTGCCCCAGGTTAATGTACACTAGTTTGTACAGTGTGACATTTAGAGCCCCCTACTGGCTTTTCATATTTAATTAGTTGTAACATGACATCACATCTACAATATTTGGCCTGAAGACAACAGGAGACAGGAGAACAGACTCGTCAGAGATCCTCCAAGGTATGGCCAATTAAAAGCTCTGAGCATTTTATTTGTGAAGTAATCTCAGGATGACTATACGGAACTGAGGAATTTTGCTAGTCTTGTCTAGAGATGCTGTGAGGAGTCAATGAAGCCTTTTTTCATTAGTGAGGCAGCCAGTAGAGTTTGACATTTATGTATTTGAGGTTGTTAGTTGAGGAGCATGGACTTGAGTCACCGAGGAACGTTTTTGCCACTGAATATATTTCTGCCTGTGGGGCCGCAGGCCCCTCTCTCTCTCTCTCTCTCTCTCTCTCTCTCTCTCAGTAAGTCATCAGCTGCCAAAGCAGGAGGCCTTCGTAGGTTCCCACAGGGCTCACTTTCTGCACACACACACACACACACACACACACACACACACACACACACACACACACACACACACACACACATTTACAATCCCATCATTCCCTGGGATGATGTCCTGGGAGCACGCTGTCAGATGCAACAACCTTATTGGAAGAAGAGGAGAGATGAATGAATAATGATGCAGTATCTATCTGCTCCGAGAAAATAAAGTAGAGGGGAAGTGTTGCGATGAAAAGGCTGATGTAATGGAGGTTAGAACTCCAAGAAAAGGACGATAAATGCAAAGTGTGCAGTGTTGCCATGTTCCAAAAATAGTACAGAAAAAGGCAGAAAATATGAATATATTCTGTAATTGGTGCAAGGACTCCAAGTACAACTACTTCATGTCATTTTACAGATAGACGATCTCTAAAGTAGGTGAATCTAAAAATGCATACAGATACACTTAGTTTGCTGTGACCAGAGTGCAGTGCTCAGTTAATACCAACAGCATAACTCCAAGCAGGCCTTTAAGAGAGCCTCATATCAGAGCAGTCAGTCTCTGTCATCTTCTCTCCCTCCATTTGGGAAACCAAACCAGTTTGTGTTTTCTTATTTATGTTTGGAGTCGGGTCCCTGCTCAGATCACTGGAGGGCTGTTGTATTGTGTCGGGACACAGCAGGGCGTAGAACGAACCAACAGAGAGACGAGGGAGCAGAAAACGAGGACATGAAAACCTGGTGTCGACACAGGATGTCAAGGGCAATCATTACCGCTCTGAATAAAAACGCAACCCCCACTGGCAGGTATAAGAAACAAAATGACACAATGGTGACTTCTGGTCCCCTGTTAGATTTGGGTTTAAATCAAATAGCATTTTGGACATGGGAAATCCATTCTCACAAGGATCATCACATTTGACAAGGATTTTGTTTTGGAGAGGTGTTAGCTGAGAGAGAGGGAGAGTGTGAAGAAGAGAGAACTGCCCTGCAATGTCAACTACAGAAGGGACCTAGCTGCTGTGCAGAGAAAGGGAGATGGGGGGGTAGAGCAAGAGAGTGAAAGAGAGCGCACTGCCCTGAATGTCAACTACAGAGAGGGGAACCTTCCAACCTTTTCCCTGCGCTGACACATAAAGTCAAATCAGATGATTAATCAGAAGAGGAAAGCAGAAAACCATTCAGTGTGTTGTTAACTGAGGGAAGACTCATCATAATGGCTAATTACCAACAAGAGCCATTTCTTCGATTGTCTATCATGCTGGGAACCACAGTGCTCTCAACACATCTAGGAAAGACTCAATGTAATTGGCCAATCACATTTGCCCTATGACTAATCTTGTTTGTGTGCCACATCTTAAAAATACATAATTTCTGTTTGCTCCCATTCTATTCAATACGTACCATGTGCTGACATAACACAAGGAAAAAATGGAGTTGGATCTCTCCTTGATACTTTGGATTCAAAACAGGACAAAGTGTTACAGTATTTAATACACTACATCAGTGGTTCCCAAACCTTTAATAGTCCCTTCAAACATTCAACCTCCAGCTGCGTGCCCCCTCTAGCACCAGAGTCGGTGCATTCTCAAATGTTTTTTGCCATCATTGTAAGCCTGCCACACACACACTATACAATACATTTATTAAACATAAGAATGAGTGTTTTTGTCACATCCCGTCTCGTGAGAAGTGACAAAGAGCTCTTAAAGGACCAGGGCACAAATAATAATATAATAATAATCAATCATTTTGCTCTTTATTTAACCATCTTACATATAAAACCTTATTTGTTCATTGAAAATTGTGAATAACTCACCACAGGTTAATGAGAAGTGTGTGCTTGAAAGGATGCTTTGTATGCTTTGTACCATCAAGTAAAATGCTATGTCTGGTGCAAACTCAACACCTCTCATCACCCTGAGAACACCAACCCCATAGGGAAGCATGGTGGTGGCAGCGTCATGCTGTGGGGATGTTTTCATCGGCAGGGACTCGGAAACTGGTCAGAATTGAAGGAATGATGGATGGCGCTATATACAGGGAAATTCCTAAGGGAAACCTGTTTCAGTCTTCCAGAGATTTGAGACTGGGACGGAGGTTCACCTTCCAGCAGGACAATGGCCCTAAGCATACTGCTAAAGCAACACTCGAGTGGTTTAAGGGGAAACATTTAAATGTCTTGGAATGGCCTAGTCAAAGCCCAGACCTCAATCCAATTTATAATCTGTGGTATGACTTAGTCTTAAATCCTTTTCCACACACAGTCTGTGCCTGTATTTATGCTAGTGAGGGCGGAGAATCCACTCTCACATGGGTATATGGTTGCAAAGGGGATCAGTGTCTTAACAGCGCGTTTTGCCAAGGCAGGATATTCTGAGCGCAGCCCAATCCAGAAATCTGGCAGTGGCTTCTGACTAAATTCAATTTTCACAGAACCACTTGTTGCAATTTCGACGAGGCTCTCTTGTTCAGATATCGGTAAGTGGACTAGATGCAGGGCATGAAAGGGATAATGAATCCAGTTGTTTGTGTCATCCATTTTGGGAAAGTACCTGCGTAATTGCGCACCCAACTCACTCAGGTGCTTTGCTATATTACATTTGACAATGTCTGTAAGCTTGAGTTCATTTGCACACAAAAAAAATCATAAAATGATGGAAAGACCTGTGTGTTGTCCTTGTTAAAATGCAGACAGAGAAGAACTCCAACTTCTTAATCATAGCCTCAATTTTGTCCCGCACATTGAATATAGTTGTGGAGAGACCCTGTAATCCTAGATTCAGATCATTCAGGCGAGGAAAAACATCACCCATATAGGCCAGTCAGGTGAGAAACTCATCATCATACAAGTGGTCAGACAAGTGAAAATTATGGTCAGTAAAGAACATTTTAAGCTCCGTCTCTCAGTTTTAAAAAACGTGTCAATACTTTGCACCTTGATAACCAGCGCACTTCTGTATGTTGTAAAAGCGTTACAAGGTCGCTGCCCATATCATTGCATAATGCAGAAAATATACGAGAGTTCTGGGGCCTTGCTTTATCAAAGTTAACCATTTTCACTGTAGTGTCCAAAACGCCTTTTAAGCGGTCAGGCATTCCCTTGGCAGCAAGAGCCTCTCGGTGGATGTTGCAATGTACCCAAGTGGCGTCAGGAACAACTGCTTGCACACGTGTTACCACTACACTATGTCTCTCTGTCATGGCTTTTGCACCATAAGTACAGATTCCAACATGAGCAGCAACTACGTTTGGCTACATACGGACCGTTAGTGGAATTCCCACGAGAGTAGCGGTTTCTATGATTGGATGTTAATTATTTGACTAGGCTACCTGTATTTGACATTGTGTTGTTTTTTCGCTGAACACTAGATGGTTACATTTTATTTTTGGCAGTGAACGAAGCTACTCGGGCAAGAAAAAAACCTCATGCAAATGTATAGCCCCGTTGGAAAATATAAATGGACTGTTTGAAAATGTGAAGAAAAAAAATATATATACATATTTTTTCAAACCTGAATCACATTTGTATTTGGCTTACCCCCGACGAAATTTGGGAATATCTGCACTACATAGTGTAGGCTACATTGTGCTGTTGCTACTGTGGACCACTATGTATCCATGGTGAGTGACATGATTAGGCTGTGAGTCATCAAACTTTATATAGTGTAACCATAACAAGCCCTTGGTGGCTCTTCCACCAATGATTTACAATGCACCACTCCATTCTTCAGCTTCTCCCTGGAATTTCATTATTCTGACTCCCTTTCTTCCATCAAGGTTGTGGGTGTGGGAGTTGAAAGGACTTCTCAGCCCTGGCGAATGGTTACATTTAGAAATGCTTTGAATTGTACCTTTATATCTCCAGGTAGAGACCTCTACAGTATACCTGAACTGCACACAGATATCTAACATATAACGTTTGATACAAACCTGCTATTAGATCAAGTATCATTTACATGCTGATTGATATTTCCAATATTTCTAACATTATTTTATAATACTATACATAATAGGTTACTAATTATTATTACAAAATAATATTATCAAATGAATGAGAAACCTATCACTAATCAGCCATCAACTTAATGCCTTCCAACCTCCCAAATTCAGTCTAATTCAGACAAGCACAGCCATCACTGTTTCACCACTACATCATTCAGCTGTAATCCAGTTCCTCTTTTCACTGATAGCCAATCCACTGTTGACGTTTCCCTGTTGTTTGAGGAGAATAATTACACATTATCTTAATTAACCTTATTACAATTAAGTCACCAGCAGCACTCAACACACTCCCCGGTCTGGGTTGTAAATCAATTAGATTTTGAGGCAACGCCGGGCCAGTGTGTGCCAACACTGATGGAATATCTTGGCTCAGAACTATGGCTTTTGCCAACAAACAAAACAGGAAACATTAGATGAATTATTAAATTGGAGCGTATTTGTATTTCTTCAGAGGTTGGAGTTGTTGGACTGTGTGACTGTGTGATCTGTACTGTTTTAAGGGGGAGACTTCTAGCATCACATTTGTTTATGTTGTCCCTTCATTTGCATATACATTTTTTAGTTTCTGGTCTGTGTTTTTCCAAAGACTATCTGGAGGCATCATAAAATATTGAAAGAGATAAACATAAATTAAACATACGAATTTCATGTTGCTCAGCTTCGGTGTGGATGAAATGTAACTTTTTTTACGAGGAACTTGATATCAATATACTACAACCCAGCAGACACATTTTCACATGAAAGGACGAAAGAGGATGCAACACTGAAAAAGTAAATGTAATCAAACCTTATCATTGCGCTGCCGTGTTTGCATTTGTTGTTGGATTGAACAGTCATCACTACAATACCATTGACACTTTAAAGCTGAAATTATAGACTACCTAATGGATACAGTCAGTCACTGACATGCAAGCTTCTGTAGGCATATCCATACACTTCATTACATAGGCCTTATATATTCAGAGTTCTCTTAATTTATTTACCGAGACCTACAGTAACATGAGTTATCAGTTTTTCCTAGCCATTGACAAACAATGACTTCCATAATGACACAGGCAGCATATAGCATTATGACACGACCGTCATCCTTCAGGCTACACAATAACTAACTAGACACTGACACTTCCACAAAGCTGTCAAAGCAGTGTCAGTTACTCTCTATCCATCACAACAGGTCTAATTACATTGAATCACATTTTTACGGTCATGCTTTTTCTGCCACTAATTTACATTGAATACAGTTTTTTTCTGCCACGTTGCTTTTTCTGCCATGCAGTCAGCCATTTACTCTATCCATCACAACAGGTCATCTTTTCCATCACAACAGGTCATCTTTTCTGCCATGCAGTCAGCCATTTACTCTCTATCCATCACAACAGGTCATCTTTTTCAGCCATTTACTCTCTATCCATCACAACAGCATCATGCAGTCAGCCATTTACTCTCTATCCATCACAACAGGTCATCTTTTTCTGCCATGCAGTCAGCCATTTATCTTTTTCTGCCATGCAGTCCATCACAACAGGTCATCTTTTTCTGCCATGCAGTCAGCCATTTACTCTCTATCCATCACAACAGGTCATCTTTTTCTGCCATGTAGTCAGCCATTTACTCTCTATCCATCACAACAGGTCATCTTTTTCTGCCATGCAGTCAGCCATTTACTCTCTATCCATCACAACAGGTCATCTTTTTCTGCCATGCAGTCAGCCATTTACTCTCTATCCATCACAACAGGTCATCTTGTTCTGCCATGCAGTCAGCCATTTACTCTCTATCCATCACAACAGGTCATCTTTTTCTGCCATGCAGTCAGACATTTACTCTCTATCCATCACAACAGGTCATCTTGCATCATAATGACTCTTTTCAGAATGACATCATCACAACAGTGACAGAGCACTGAGGGATGGATGATGTCAACCATCTCATTATTTGTTGCATTCTAAATGGCACCCTATTCCGTACATAGTGCACCACTTTTGACCAGGGCCCATAGGGAATAGGGTACACAATGTAGGGAATTGGGTGCCATTTAGGACACAACATTGTCTTGGTCCAAGTCCTCCTCAGGGGTACTAAACTGAATTACTTTATTTCTGCCCCATGAAGAGATTTCACCCAGTTCTGTCCTACATTTATTCTGCTTTGAAGTTAATGTTAAAATAAAGAGTGTATTTCATGTGTAAATGTGAAAATAATATATTTCTTAAAGGGCCAGGGGTTATTGTGTTAGCTTAGCAACTCCTTGCAGAAGAGAAGGAGATGAGGTTTTGACAATGGAGCTGATAATTTTGGTGCATGATGTTTCTTTGTGGATGTACCTTTCTCTGTGCTGCAGAATGAGGAATTGCCTCTGATCCACAGAGATGAATGTTAACATAAAAATAACAATGCCTTTGGAAGATAATATAAAATCCAATTTTCTTGTGTACAGCTCATTTGAATATAACTCTAATGATGGTGTTAATGTTTTTTCCTCATCTCTTGTTCCTGTATTGCAAATGGACCCTCTCCTGTATTGTATATTAGATGCTGCAATCACACAGACTCACCATTTCTGGACCAGGTTTGGCACTCACATTTATAATTCTGTCTTTAACAGGCATGTTTAATGTCGCTGATTGCACTGCAAACTGTATGCAGACATGATTTCTGCTTGTGTGTGGGTTCTGTCTGTCTGTAGGTCATATCTCTATAGTTATACCTATATGAAGTCTCCATATGAAGTCTCCTTGCTTATGGCGATGCAATGCACCAGATGATGACATGCCATAGCTCTCTGTTGTTCATGACACCTGGAAGCGCCTCTGTTCTGAGACCAGTGCCCAGGCAGATGTTGTCCAGGAAGGTTTCATGTGGTCTTCCAGGAGGTTTTCGCCCAGGAGAGGGTACCAACAGTATGTGACTACTGGCTGCCATCTCAAGATGTCACAATAAACAGATTGGACTAACTGAGTGAAGGGACAGCAGAGAGGAGAAGGCCTGATGGAAATACAGTACATGATCTTCAATTTGGTAGCCTATTTCTCACACCCACTGTAGCTTACATAGTGTTCAGTGTGCATGTCTGCTCATGTCATGATCCAGGCAGCAAACTCAGCATGCCATTTTACTAAAACCTTGAATTAATAACCTTGTCTGATTAGGATCTGATGTCATCCAGTCGATACGGAGCTGCTCCTCTGAGCCTTAACCTCTGAATGCCACCTCTCTGATGCTCTGCTCCTCTGAGCCTTAATATCTGAATGTCACCTCTCTGATGCGCTGCTCCTCTGATCCGTAACCTCTGAATGCCACCTCTCTGATGCTCTGCTCCTCTGAGCCTTAACCTCTGAATGCCACCTCACTGATGCTCTGCTCCTCTGAGCCTTAACCTCTGAATGCCACCTCACCTCTCTGATGCGCTGCTCCTCTAATCCGTAACCTCTGAATGCCACCTCTCTGATGCTCTGCTCCTCTGAGCCTTAACCTCTGAATGCCACCTCTCTGATGCGCTGCTCCTCTGATCCGTAACCTCTGAATGCCACCTCTCTGATGCTCTGCTCCTCTGAGCCTTAACCTCTGAATGCCACCTCTCTGATGCTCTGCTCCTCTGAGCCTTAACCTCTGAATGCCACCTCTCTGATGCGCTGCTCCTCTGATCCGTAACCTCTGAATGCCACCTCTCTGATGCTCTGCTCCTCTGAGCCTTAACATCTGAATGCCATCTCTCTGATGCTCTGAGCCTTAACCTCTGAATGCCACCTCTCTGATGCTCCTTCTTTCTATCCCTCTTTCTATCCAGCTGACAGATACAATTTCACTAGTCAGGCAGCCTACTGTACTGTACGAGGGCTGAGGGGTTTTAATGAGGCAGAAGATCCCTGTTAGCGATGACTTTTTAATTACCAGAGGGGCCACATTCTTTCCTCGTCAGCAGTCAGACCATTTTAAGTCCATCAAATAATTTCAGGATGCTTATCCACCCTTATGTTCGGGTGACCATTACCATTAAATGGGATGATATAATTGATGGGAGTGGTACTGGTAAAATGATTGTAGCAGTCTATTGTAACTGCTGCAACCAACTCAGTGGCCTCGTGGTTTGAGCGTCCGCCCTGAGATTGGAAGGTTGTGAGTTTGATCCCCAGCGAAGTTGTAACAAAGTCTGTAAAAATGGGACCCAATACGTCTCTGCTTTGCACTCAGCATTAAGGAGATAGATTGGGGTTAAGGCCCTGCGATGGACTAGCATCCTGTCCAGGCGGTGTACTTGCACCTCATGCTACAGAAACAGCAGATTGGCTCATAGGAGTAGCAGCTTGTCTTAGCAAGGCTGCTTACTAATGATATAGGCCAAGGCTATGTAACAACTATATCATGCATGTGAACACTTCTGAACCACAATCAGTTCCTGATAAAGTATATTCCCAAAATACAAACAAAACATTTGTGTATAGAGATCAATTACATACCAATGCAAGGATTTCCCTTTAATGTCCCTCAATTAGTCTCTGCGTGCCGAAATTAACCCAAACATAAGACCAAGGAACAAAACACCTTTAAATTAAATATAAAGTCTCATTGATTCAATTATACCAACAACATGGCACTCACCCCTCACTTAAAAAGAAGACTTGAAAAACATTTACTTTCAATCAGAATCTTTCATTACTTCAGGAGGACATATCCCCAAGTCCAAACAGTGTAGAAGCCTCCTAGTGAGAGGCATCCCTGTGGGACTGAAGTTGCTTTGAACATTTTTACATAATGAAGTTCATATCTATACAGTTGTGAAGTGGAGGGAAAGCATTTGAATAGGAAGTGCTAATATTTGAATCCCTCGCTCCCATGACAGAAACACATTCTGTGAGAAGAAAAACAAACAAATAAACATCTTTCAGCATTTCCTCACAGAAATAGTTTTTGTTAGAGCATAGCTCAGAAAAGTTATTGGCCACAGATGTTATCATTGCCTGTACAGCGTAGGCCTATACAGTGCCTCCCGAAACTATTCACTCTACTTTACTTGTTTAACATTTTGTTGTGTTAAAGCCTGAATTTAAACAAAAATTGAATTGAGATGTTGTGTCACTGGCCTACACAAAATACCCCATAATGTCAAAGTGGAATGATGTTTTTAGAAATGTTTGCAAATTAATAAAACACGAAAAGCTGAAATGTCTTGAGTCAATAATTACTCAAACCCTTTGTTATGACAAGCCTAAATAAGTTCAAGAGTAAAAATATGCTTAACAAGTCACATTATCTGTAAGGTCCCTCAGTCGAGCAGCAAATATCAACCACAGATTCAACCACAAAGACCAGGGAGGTTTTCCAATGCTTCACAAAGAAGGGCACCTATTGGTAGATGGGTAAAAAAAAAAGCAGACATTGAATATCCCTTTGAGCATGGTGAAGTTATTAATTACACTTTAGATGGTGTATCAATACACCCAGTCACTACAAAGATACAGGCATCCTTCCTAACTAAGTTGCTCGGGGATTTCACCATGAGGCCAATGGTGACTATTAAAACAATTAGTGTTTATCCCCCTAGAGTCCATTCATGCACCGGTGCATCAATCTAAATTACATAAGAAAACAATCTGCATTAAAATCTGTCAGATTAAGCTAGAGATATGGTTTTTTTCCATTGGATACGTCTCAATCCACCACATCCGCCAGTGTCTCACTTCCGCATCTGCGTGAAAGTGGGGTGTTTGTCACAGACCATGAGACATCTCGAAAATCAGTCTTCTCACATAAACGTCTGCAGCGTATGAACGGTTTGACCTAGAAACGTATGACCACTCTATAGAAAGGGGAGACACTCACGAACACGATGGTCATGTTCCTAGTTTTTCTCTACGACCCCCAAAGTGTCAGGAGACTCGTCTGAGGTTAGTACCATCGATGTGCCAACTTCTGTTTGGTAGCGTCTGAACCGTTTAGGCTACAAACTAATAGGACCCCAATGTGGAAAGGGGCGTGGCAGCCGTGCACTTCCTCCAGGACTGACACATAGAAGAAATGCCATGCCCCGATTGAACTCCACTGAGTTCACCCCGTTAGCTTGCACTATATATCAACATTTAGTCTGTGATTGAATCAACATTATATTAGCCCTTTTTCAATTCAACAAAGTATAGGTCAGCAATGGGGAGTTACGCTTCCTACAAGAGTACCAAACTTGTAGGCTACATTTCAAGCTGTCTTTGAAAAGCCAGTCAGGTAAAAAGCTTACGTCTTAATTAAAGGGGCAGTGTTACATTTTCAGAAAGGCTTGAATATGTAGGCAGAGGGGTAGCCTACATTGTCTAATTATCTGTAAGGTAATAATTCATTACAATTTGTAAAGTAGTTTCTTTCAGTATACAACACGATTTACAGTCACCTATTTGGCCCATGGTGTTACAGATCAAGTAAAAGATCATTAATTCATATCAAGCCCTTCATAATGTAAAAACATTTTTTTTAAGTCTCATGCAATGTAGGCCTGCATTGAACACCACACATATAGGTTACTGTAGGCTATATCATAGAAATCAAAAGCTATTTCCATGTGAAAATGTTATGGGATTTGCTCCATTGGTTTTGTTGGTAGGCCTACATTATGCTCAAATAGCCACAATAGCCTATTGGCTACTTTCTAAAATTGTAAGGGCACAGCCTCAGTGTTCACTGTAAACGCACACCGGAAGTTGCACAAAATTCTCACAACTTTCACGTTTCCGCTCACAATACCAAAAATTTGCTCAGTGCCCCAAGAAATGTGTAAGAACATTGCTTATGAACACAATTGTGTTCTCCATTCCAGACTTGTCTGAAGGTAACTGGTACCAGTAGGAAAAAAATGAATGGAAGTTAGAAGGTAGATTTGTGCCTACCCCAAAAAAGGGGTTAAATATGTGTAAAAAAATAAAAATAATAATAATATATATATATATCTCCTATATTTAGGATAGACACATCAAAACCTTGTTTTTATTATTTATTTTTTGACTGTCCTTTTTGCCATTTATGAATGTGTTGTTCAACGTCTTTGTATAGGATTTAGTAGTTATGGCCAAAATCTATATTTTTTCAAATTCATTTTTTTTCTATATTTTTGGGATACCTAAAGGGGTCCTAAAATTCAAAATCAAATTGCTAAATAATTCATAGTATGACCATCTTAAAACAATTACATTAGTGTTAGGCTGTCAGAACCATTTCAGGGACTAAACAGAATCATCCTAGCAGGGAACAGAGGTTGAGGAACACTGTTGTTGACCCCAGTGTAAAGTGGGCAAAGGTTACCTGCAATACCAACACAACTTTGGAAACTACAGTACAACTTCAGTAATCAGGGAAGAAATCCTACTGTTTCATTGCTGAAATATAGTTGAGTGTTGGGGTATCATTCATCTGTCTGAAACAATGCAGCAGCTTTGAACAACCAATCAATTGTTCCCATCAGTGCACTTTCTTTGATAAATCAACAGCCCGAAGTCTAGGCAGAAATCCGTTGATTTTATTGATTTTAACATGTGAATTCCCTTTCTTTTCACAGTCGATGTGAAGCCTGAGGTTTGACAAAATCATCTTGCTTTACTTCTTCAAATTCTAACAGACCAAAACACAAATAATATGCCTAGTTCTTATCTGAGGAACAACCAACAGTCAAAGGCCAGGTAAAGAGAAGACATCATTTCCCATCACATGAGCCTGTCATGTAAAATGTAATTTACCAAGAGAAATAAAAATGAGATCATTGTACATTATTGATCCACCTGTAAAAAGGGTCACATGTCAACCTTCTGCACTTTATCAGTTTCTCTGCAGCCAGACAGCCTGACGATCACTGTTCCCAGTGATTCTCAACAAGTCTCCGGGGACAGGGGGAAGGAGTAAGGGGTCGCACACAGTCCATCTTCGGTAATATTGACGTTTTGAACCACAACCCATTCCAATCCCCATTACTATGACCCAGTATTGAAGAATAAAAATCCATATTGCGAAATAGCGAAGATATATCTCCACCGAATTACATCAGAATGACTGGGAGTGTGTGTCAGACACTCTCTGGGTGTTCTCTTCACGTTTGTATTAAGTTCAGGTGTCTATGGTGTCCAGAGGAGGAAATAGGTAGGATGGTTGTGTATTATTGGCAGAGTGAATGACCCTGTCGAACAGATAGAGGACGTCTAGGCTGCCAGGAAAAATGAGTAAACTGGCTGGTGGGAATAGGAGAGACAACAACAGACTAATAAAGATATTCCACACTACTCCAGGGAGAGGGACATGGAGACACGGAGACATGGGACAATGAACCTGAGGAGTAATGAATAAAAGAGTTCTAAGCATATTTCATCTCACAACCTACAACGGCGGTGAGAAGAGACCATTAGCAGGCATTCAAGTGTGGCTCAGTTGGTAGGGGGAAGAACACAGACTCAATCATAGGCTTAATCATATCTGTTTCACCTAATCTCAACATTCAGTTCTGGTACAACTTGCTGAGAATCATCACACTACCTTTATTTTGTAAATAGTTTGACATATTAACAAGATTGTTGTCAGTTTTCGTTTAAGGAGATTTTCCGTACCTACTTCAAAACATCCCTTACAAAAAAGGATGAAAGTTTTGAAACTGCTGTAAAAGTGCAGCAACTGCAGTCGACTGTGGTATTTTGGATGCAGTAATTGCAGAAATAACTGCAGTTATGATGCACTGTAACTGCAGTTACAAAAAAAAAAGTTTTTATTTTGGATGCAGTTGCAGTTATACTGCAATCTGACTACAATTTTTTTTCATAAGGGATGACAGCATTGTTAGATCTCTAGCGATTATTAAGACTACACCACAGTTGAAAGGGGTTAGTTATGATAATTTTGTATCACACACTGTTGGCTAGTCTATATCAAATCAAACAATTATCATCATTAGCTAATTAATTTAATTAGCTTGTGATAGCCATTGATAAGATGCTTTTGTTTAGCCATAATCAGAACCTTTACTTGGTAATACTTTCTTTGTTCTCGATTCAGAAGTCACTGGTGCCTTCCAAACTCCCATGGCTTGTTGCAGGTGGAACGATGGAATTTTGAAAGTAAATTAAATATGTTTTTCCTCCATGAAGCAATCCAACAATGTACAGTACCACTCAAAAGTTTGGACACACCTACTCATTCAAGGGTTTTTCTTAATTTCTACATTGTGGAATAATATTGAAGACATCAAACTACGAAATAACACATATGGAATCACGTAGTAACCAAAAAAGTGTTAAACAAATCTAAATATATTTTAGATCTTAAATTCTTCAAAGTAGCCACCCTTTGCCTTGATGACAGTTTTGCACACTCTTGGCATTCTCTCAACCAGCTTCATGAGGTAGTCACCTGGAATGCATTTCAATTAACAGGTGTGAGTGTTAATTGTGGAATTTATTTCCTTCTTAACGCGTTTGAGCCAATCAGTTGTGTTGTGACAAGGTAGGGGTGGTATCCAGAAGATAGCCCTATTTGGTAAAATACCAAGTCCATATTATGGCAAGAAGAGCTCAAATAAGCAAAGAGAAATGACAGTCCATTGTTACTTTAAGACATGAAGGTCAGTCAAAAAATTTCAAGAAGTTTGAAAGTTTCTTCAAGTGCATTCACAAAAACCATCAAGCGTTATGATGAAACTGGCTCTCATGAGGACTGCCACAGGAAAGGAAGACCCAGAGTTACCTCTGCTGCAGAGGATAAGTTCATTAGAGTTAACAGCACATCAGATTGCAGCCCCAAAAAATGCTTCACAGATACATCTCAACATCAACTGTTCAGAGGAGTCTGCGTGAATCAGGCTTTCTTGGTCGAATTGCTACAAAGAAATCACTACTAAAAAGACACCAATAAATAGAAGATTTTTTGCAATTTCTTTGTTCCAACCACCGTGTCTTTGTGAGACACATAGTAGGATGATCTCTGCATATGTGGTTCCCACAATGAAGCATGGAGGGGATGTGATGATGCTTTGCTGGTGACACTGTCTGTGATTTATTTAGAATTCAAGTCACACTTAACCAGCATGGCTACCACAGCATTCTGCAGCGATACGCCATCCCATCTGGTTTGTGCTTAGTGGGACTATCATTTGTTCTTCAACAGGACAATGACCCAACACACCTCCAGGCTGTGTAAGGGCTATTTGACCAAGAAGGAGAGTGATGGAGTACTGCATCAGATGACCTGGCCTCAACAATCATCTGACCTCAACCCAATTGAGATGGTGTGGGATGAGTTGGACCGCAGAGTGAAGGAAAAGCAGCCAACAAGTGCTCAGAATATGTGGGATCTTCAAGACTGTTGGAAAGGCATTCCAGGTGAAGCTGGTTGAGAGAATTCCAAGAGTGTGCAAAGGGTGGCTACTTTGAAGAATTCAAATCTAAAATATACTTTGATTTGTGCAACACTTTTTTGGTTACAACATGATTCTATAGGTGTTCTTTCATAGTTTTGATGTCTTCACTATTAATTTACAATGTAGAAAATATTATTCTTTTTTTTTAAACCTTGAATGAGTAGGTGTGTCCAAACTTTCGACTGCTACTGTATATGCTGCCATCTTCAATTATCTTTGCCTTCTCTCATTGATTGAGATAGGTGAGTACCATTAAAAGCGACACTTGATTTCTGAGTCTTGCACATGATGTGCAGCACTTTGGAGTACCCATCTTTTCAATCAATGAGAGAAGAGAAAAATACTCTGAGAGGGTGACATATACATTTTTGGATTACTTCATGAAGCAATAATTGACAGAAGTACATGCACGTGGTGAATGCATACTAACCAAGGTCTTGCAGGTGTTTACATGGTTTTGCGCATGTGCCAGGTGATAGAATTCTCATTGGCAGTACCAGTGTTTTGAAATGTCGCTTTAATAACAATTTCCTGTGGACATATTTTCTCAAAAAGGACGAACCACACAGATAATCGAACCAGTAGAGTAAATTCAACATTCTGGCTTTTAGAGCTCGCGAGAGGAAATGTTCCAAACAAATACATTTTATTTACTTGTATCCCAGACTGTGTAATCAGAGGTATCACAGTCTGATCGTTGGCTAGCTAGCAAGCAAACCTAGCTACTTCATGAGGATCATTGTTTTGTTTCTAACAGGATGTATTTGGTTGTTTTTGGAGACTTTATTCATGTTTTATCTGTACCACTGCAACTGCAGAATGAGCATGAGGAAGTCTATTGCTGGTGGGGTAAGTTTCTCAAAACCAATACGTTTCTGAAATCACAAAAGAAAAGTGTCTGGACACTTCTATAACATGCCATTTACATTCAAAATACAGATTAAGTGGAAAAAAAAGTGAACCTGTCCTTTAAAGCCTATTTACAGAGAGAGTCAATTTAAGCACCAGAAGTGTCCGTATTGTCTCTCCCCTATTTTTTGATTATTTCTATTCAACCTTTATTTTACATCTGTACAGTTTGAATGCAGGTTGCAGATATTATATTGAGAATATATGTCATTGTGTTTGTGGTCTGACAATGCCCTCTGAATTGCCCCAGAGGGAGTTCATAACATTGTCTTAAATTGATTTTGATCCCTCAATCTGATCACCACTTAAATGACACAGTAGTTTGGAATAAGCCATCCATTTAGTCTCTTTTGGGCAGGTGTGCCATAAAGATGTGATGTTCACTGATCCCATTCTTGAATCATCAGCCCCACTCAGAGGCCAATTGCTGTATTGTTGAATAATTGCTTCAAATGCGACGTGTGTGAGTGAGTGTACACCTGCAAGTGTGTGCAGTAAGTGTGCGTGTGTGATTACGCATTGAATATCGCTGTAAATGATGATATCTCAAGACTGAGCTTGTCTAACAAAATCAATAACTGTGATTACTGATCCTCATCATTAGGAGAAATGCTGCTCTCCTGACAGCAGGCCTCTTTTAATCCAAGCTACTCACAGTGAGACAGCATTGATTGCTGCTGCCATGCTCTGCATAATTCAGCCATGCTGCTCATCCTCATAGAGCAATAAAAATATTAGCCTCAGGGGAAAAAGTAAACAGGAGAGTGAAAGTTGCAAATCATCACTTCATTCTCCTTTATTTTTTTCTCCAGTAGCGTCTCCATAGCTCATCATGAGGACGAGGCCCTATCTCCACATTCTGCAGAAATATCAATATAGATTCATGAGTCTCCCTGAAGCAAGGTCCTCAGCTAATTAAATCTGTAATCACTTTGTAGTGTAAAAACAGCAGAGAGGGGGAGGGGGGGCATGTTGAAATGAGGGCCAGCAGAGTTTTATTTAACAAAGAAAGATAATTGGGTTCAGGGCCGTTCGTTCTCCTCATAAAACATAGAGGTTTCTACTCCCCATCAGGCTACTGATATCAATGCTCTGTCTGTGCTGCTCAGCTAGTGCACTACTTCACACACACAGACAGAGATAGATGAACTTATTAAACCCAGAGGAAAAACAAAAAATACTCATGGGCGAAGCAGCAACATCTCCTCTTGCAGCCAAATATGCATTTGCCTGACATAACCTGAAGGATACTGAATAATAACATCTGCAGTTACTTACTTATTATTTGTATTATTGTTATTACTATTATTAATATTCCAAATAGTTGTGGTAGGGGTAGTAGGGAAGATGGCAAAAATAGCAGTTTAATGATGGTGGTAGTAGCAGTAATAATGATGGTAGTTGTAGTACTGATGTAATGGTGAGAATGACAGTTAGAAAATAAAACTATATATTATACTATGTTTAGCCTTTTATATTTATTATATTTCTACTATTGACTGTTACCATGTTATTGTTGTTATTTTCTTTAGCTAGTTTCTTTATTTGTATTACTATTTACTACCATTTTATATTATTATTCATTATTTTATTACAATGTATGTTTTTCATGCAAATAAAGCAGCTTGAATATGAATTTGAGAGAGAGACTACTTCACCTGGAGAGAGAGACTACTTCACATGGAGAGAGAGAGACTACTTCACCTGGAGAGAGAGAGCCTACTTCACCTGGAGACAGAGAGACTACTTCACCTGGAGACAGAGAGACTACGTCACCTGGAGAGAGGGAGAGACTACTTCAACTGGAGAGAGACAGAGACTACTTCACCTGGAGAGAGAGAGAGAGAGAGAGACAGAGACAGAGACAGAGACAGAGACAGAGAGAGAGAGAGAGACTACTTCACCTGGAGGGAGAGAGAGAGAGAGAGAGAGAAAACTTCACCTGGAGGGAGAGAGAGAGTTACTTCACCTGTAGAGAGAGAGAGAGACTACTTCACCTGGAGAGAGAGAGGGAGAGAGAGAAACGACTTCACCTGGAGAGAGAGAGAGAGACAACTTCACCTGGAGAGAGAGAGAGACAGTACTTCACCTGGAGAGAGAGAGGGAGAGAGAGATACTTCGCCAGAGTTACTTCACCTGTAGAGAGAGAAAGAGAGATACTTCAAATGGAGAGAGAGAGAGAGAGAGAGTTACTTCACCTGTAGAGAGAGAAAGAGAGATACTTCAAATGGAGAGAGAGAGAGAGAGAGAGAGAGGGGGATACTTCACCTGGAGAGAGAGAGATAGAGAGATACTTCACCTGGAGAGAGAGAGAGATACTTCACCTGGAGAGAGAGAGAGATACTTCACCTGGAGAGAGAGAGAGAGAGTTACTTCAAATGGAGAGAGAGAGAGAGAGAGAGAGAGGGGGGAGACTAATTCACCTGGAGAAAGAGAGAGAGTTACTTCACCTGGAGATAGAGAAAGAGAGATACTTCAAATGGAGAGAGAGAGAAAGACTACTTCACCTGGAGAGAGAGAGAGAGAGAGAGAGAGACTACTTCACCTGGAGAGGGAGAGAGAGAGAGAGAGAGAGAGAGAGAGAGAGAGAGAGAGAGAGAGAGAGAGATACTTCGCCTGGAGAGAGAGAGACTACTTCACCTGAAGAGAGAGAGAGAGACTACTTCACCTGGAGAGAGAGTGAGAGACTACTTCACCTGGAGAGAGAGACTACTTCACCTGGAGAGAGAGAGAGAGACTACTTCACCTGGAGAGAGAGAGAGAGTTACTTCACCTGGAGAGAGAGAGAAAGAAATTTCGCCTGGAGAGAGAGAGAGAGAGAGAGAGAGATACTTCATCTGGAGAGAGAGAGAGAGAGAGAGAGAGATTAGACCCAACCAAATCATGAGAAAACAAAAAGATAATTACTTGACACATTGGAAAGAATTACCAAAAAAAACAGAGCAAACTAGAGTGCTATTTGGCCCTAAACAGAGAGTACACAGCGGCAGAATACCTGACCACTGTGACTGACCCAAAATTAAGGAAAGCTTTGACTATGTTCAGACTCAGTGAGCATAGCCTTGCTATTGAGAAAGGCTGCCGTAGGCAGACATGGCTCTCAAGAGAAGACAGGCTATGTGCTCACTGCCCACAAAATGAGTGGAAACTGAGCTGCACTTCCTAACCTCCTGCCGAATGTATGACCATATTAGAGATATATATTTCCCTCAGATTACACAGATCCACAAAGAATTCGAAAACAAATCCAATTTTGATAAACTCCCATATCTACTGGGTGAAATTCCACAGTGTGCCATCACAGCAGCAAGATTTGTGACCTGTTGCCATGAGAAAAGGGCAACCAGTGAAGAACAAACACCATTGTAAATACAACCCATATTTATGCTTGTTTATTTTCCCTTGTGTACTTTAACCATTTGTACGTTGTTAAAACACTGTATACATATAATATGACATTTGTAATGTCTTTATTGTTTTGAAACTTCTGTATGTGTAATGTTTACTGTAAATTTTCATTGTTTATTTCACTTTTGTATATTATCTACCTCACTTGCTTTGGCAATGTTAACACATGTTTATCCTGGCCAATAAAGCCCCTTGAATTGAATTGAATTGACTACTTCACCTGAAGAGAGAGAAAGAGAGATACTTCACCTGGAGAGAGAGAAAGAGAGATACTTCACCTGGAGAGAGAGAGAGATACTTCACCTGTAGAGAGAGAGAGATACTTCACCTGTAGAGAGAGAGAGATACTTCACCTGAAGAGAGAGAAAGAGAGATACTTCACCTGTAGAGAGAGAAAGAGAGAGAGAAAAGAGAGATACTTCACCTGGAGAGAGAAAGAGAGATACTTCACCTGAAGAGAGAAAAGAGAGATACTTCACCTGGAGAGAGAGAAAGAGAGATACTTCACCTGGAGAGAGAGAGAAGAGAGATACTTCACCTGAGAGAGAGAGAAGAGAGAGAAAGAGAGATACTTCACCTGGAGAGAGAGAGAGATACTTCACCTGAAGAGAGAGAAAGAGAGATACTTCACCTGAAGAGAGAGAAAGAGAGATACTTCACCTGGAGAGAGAGAGAGATACTTCACCTGGAGAGAGAGAAAGAGAGATACTTCACCTGGAGAGAGAGAAAGAGAGATACTTCACCTGGAGAGAGAGAAAGAGAGATACTTCACCTGAGAGAGAAAGAGAGATACTTCACCTGAGAGAGAGAAAGAGAGATACTTCACCTGGAGAGAGAGAAAGAGAGATACTTCACCTGGAGAGAGAGAAAGAGAGATACTTCACCTGGAGAGAGAGAAAGAGAGATACTTCACCTGGAGAGAGAGAAAGAGAGATACTTCACCTGGAGAGAGAAAAGAGAGATACTTCACCTGGAGAGAGAGAAAGAGAGATACTTCACCTGGAGAGAGAGAAAGAGAGATACTTCAGAGAGAAAGAGAGATACCACCTGGAGAGAGAGAAAGAGAGATACTTCACCTGGAGAGAGAGAAAGAGAGATACTTCACCTGGAGAGAGAGAAAGAGAGACCTACTTCACCTGGAGAGAGAGAAAGAGAGATACTTCACCTGAGAGAGAAAGAGAGATACTTCACCTGGAGAGAGAGAAAGAGAGATACTTCACCTGGAGAGAGAGAAAGAGAGATACTTCACCTGGAGAGAGAGAGAGAAAGAGAGATACCTGGAGAGAGAAAGAGAGATACTTCACCTGGAGAGAGAGAAAGAGAGATACTTCACCTGGAGAGAGAGAAAGAGAGATACTTCACCTGTAGAGAGAGAGAGATACTTCACCTGGAGAGAGAGAAAGAGATACTTCACCTGGAGAGAGAGAAAGAGAGATACTTCACCTGGAGAGAGAGAAAGAGAGATACTTCACCTGGAGAGAGAAAGAGAATACTTCACCTGAGAGATAGAGAGATACTTCACCTGGAGAGAGAAAGAGAGATACCTGGAGAGAGAGAGAGATACTTCACCTGGAGAGAGAGAAAGAGAGATACTTCACCTGGAGAGAGAGAAAGAGAGATACTTCACCTGGAGAGAGAGAAAGAGAGATACTTCACCTGGAGAGAGAGAAAGAGAGATACTTCACCTGAAGAGAGAGAAAGAGAGATACTTCACCTGAGAGAGAGAGAGATACTTCACCTGGAGAGAGAGAACCTGGAGAGAGATACTTCACCTGAGAGAGAGAAAGAGAGATACTTCACCTGGAGAGAGAAAGAGAGATACTTCACCTGGAGAGAGAGAAAGAGAGATACTTCACCTGGAGAGAGAGAAAGAGAGATACTTCACCTGGAGAGAGAGAAAGAGAGATACTTCACCTGGAGAGAGAGAAAGAGAGATACTTCACCTGAGAGAGAGAAAGAGAGATACTTCACCTGAAGAGAGAGAAAGAGAGATACTTCACCTGGAGAGAGAGAAAGAGAGATACTTCACCTGGAGAGAGAGAGAAGGAGAGAGAGAGAGATACTTCACCTGAAGAGAGAGAAAGAGAGATACTTCACCTGGAGAGAGAGAGAGAGAGAGATACTTCACCTGGAGAGAGAAAGAGAGATACTTCACCTGGAGAGAGAGAAAGAGAGATACTTCACCTGGAGAGAGAGAAAGAGAGATACTTCACCTGGAGAGAGAGAAAGAGAGATACTTCACCTGGAGAGAGAGAAAGAGATACTTCACCTGGAGAGAGAGAAAGAGAGATACTTCACCTGGAGAGAGAGAAAGAGAGATACTTCACCTGAAGAGAGAGAAAGAGAGATACTTCACCTGGAGAGAGAGAGAGAGAGAGAGAGAGAAAGAGATACTTCACCTGGAGAGAGGAAAGAGAGATACTTCACCTGGAGAGAGAGAAAGAGAGATACTTCACCTGAAGAGAGAGAAAGAGAGATACTTCACCTGGAGAGAGAGAGAGATACTTCACCTGAAGAGAGAGAAAGAGAGATACTTCACCTGGAGAGAGAGAAAGAGAGATACTTCACCTGGAGAGAGAGAGAGATACTTCACCTGGAGAGAGAGAGAAGAGAGATACTTCACCTGGAGAGAGAGAAAGAGAGATACTTCACCTGGAGAGAGAGAGAGATACTTCACCTGGAGAGAGAGAAAGAGAGATACTTCACCTGGAGAGAGAGAAACTTCAACTGGAGAGAGATACTTCACCTGGAGAGAGAGAAAGAGAGATACTTCACCTGGAGAGAGAGAAAGAGAGATACTTCACCTGGAGAGAGAGAAAGAGAGATACTTCACCTGGAGAGAGAGAGAGAGAGATACTCACCTGGAGAGAGAGAGAGACTTCACCTGGAGAGAGAGAAAGAGAGATACTTCACCTGTAGAGAGAGAGAGATACTTCAACTGGAGAGAAGGAGAGGGACTATTTCTCTGAGAGAGCGAGACTACTTCACCTGGAGACAAAGAAACTACTTCACCTGGAGAGAGAGAGGGAGAGAGAGAGATACTTCACCTGGAGAGAGAGAGAGACTACTTCATCTGGAGAGAGAGCACCTGGAGAGAGAGAGAGACTACTTCACCTGGAGAGAGAGAGAGAGAGACTACTTCACCTGGAGAGAGAGAGAGAGAGACTACTTCACCTGGAGAGAGAGAGAGAGAGAAAGAGAGAGAGAGAGAGACAGGCTATGTGCTCACTGCCCACAAAATGAGGTGGAAACTGAGCTGCACTTCCTAACCTCCTGCCCAATGTATGACCATATTAGAGATACATATTTTCTCTCAGATTACACAGATCCACAAAGAATTCAAAAACAAATCCAATTTTGATAAACTCCCATATCTACTGGGTGAAATTCCACAGTGTGCCATCACAGCAGCAAGATTTGTGACCTGTTGCCACGAGAAAAGGGCAACCGGTGAAGAACAAACACCATTGTAAATACAACCCATATTTATGCTTATTTATTTTCCCTTGTGTACTTTAACCATTTGTACGTTGTTAAAACACTGTATACATATAATATGACATTTGTAATGTCTTTATTGTTTTGAAACTTCTGTATGTGTAATGTTTACTGTTAATTTTTTTATTGTTTATTATTCACTTTATATATTATCTACCTCACTTGCTTTGGCAATGTTAACACATGTTTCCCATGCCAATAAAGCCCCTTGAATTGAATTGAATTGAGAGAGAGAGACAATATTTCACCTGGGGAGAATGAGAATGACTACTTCACCTGGGGAGAATGAGAGTGACTACTTCACCTGGGGAGAATGAGAGTGACTACTTCACCTGGGGAGAGAGAGAGAGATACTTCACCTGGGGAGAATGAGAGTGACTACTTCACCTGGGGAGAATGAGAATGACTACTTCACCTGGGGAGAGAGAGAGAGAGAGAGAGATACTTCACCTGGGGAGAATGAGAGAGAGAGAGAGAGATACTTCACCTGGGGAGAATGAGAGTGACTACTTCACCTGGGGAGAGAGAGAGAGAGAGATACTTCACCTGGGGAGAATGAGAGTGACTACTTCACCTGGGGAGAATGAGAGAGAGAGATACTTCACCTGGGGAGAATGAGAGAGAGAGATACTTCACATGGGGAGAATGAGAGTGACTACTTCACCTGGGGAGAATGAGAGAGAGAGAGAGATACTTCACCTGGGGAGAATGAGAGAGAGAGAGAGAGATACTTCACCTGGGGAGAATGAGAGAGAGAGATACTTCACCTGGGGAGAGAGAGAGAGATACTTCACCTGGGGAGAATGAGAGAGAGAGATACTTCACCTGGGGAGAGAGAGAGAGAGAGATACTTCACCTGGGGAGAATGAGAGTGACTACTTCACCTGGGGAGAGAGAGAGAGAGAAAGATACTTCACCTGGACGGGGAGAGAGATACTTCACCTGGGGGGGAGAGACTACTTCACCTGGACGGGGGGAGAGACTACTTCACATGGACGGGGAGAGACTACTTCACCTGGACGGGGAGAGACTACTTCACCTGGACGGGGAGAGACTACTTCACCTGGACGGGGAGAGACTACTTCACCTGGAGAGAGAGAAAGAGAGATACTTCACCTGGAGAGAGAGAAAGAGAGATACTTCACCTGGAGAGAGAGAAAGAGAGATACTTCACCTGGAGAGAGAGAGAGATACTTCACCTGGAGAGAGAGAAAGAGAGATACTTCACCTGGAGAGAGAGAAAGAGAGATACTTCACCTGGAGAGAGAGAGAGAGATACTTCACCTGGAGAGAGAGAAAGAGAGATACTTCACCTGAAGAGAGAGAAAGAGAGATACTTCACCTGGAGAGAGAGAGAGAGAGAGAGAGAGAGATACTTCACCTGGAGAGAGAGAGAGAGATACTTCACCTGGGGAGAGAGAAAGAGAGATACTTCACCTGAAGAGAGAGAAAGAGAGAGATACTTCACCTGGAGAGAGAGAAAGAGAGATACTTCACCTGGAGAGAGAGAGAGAGAGACTTCACCTGGGAGAGAGACTTCACCTGGAGAGAGAGAGAGACTTCACCTGGGGAGAGAGAAAGAGAGATACTTCACCTGGGGAGAGAGAGAAAGAGAGATACTTCACCTGAAGAGAGAGAAAGAGAGATACTTCACCTGGAGAGAGAGAAAGAGAGATACTTCACCTGGAGAGAGAAAAAAGAGAGAGATACTTCACCTGGAGAGAGAGAAAGAGAGATACTTCACCTGGAGACAGAAAGAGAGATACTTCACCTGGAGAGAGAGAGAGAGAGATACTTCACCTGGAGAGAGAGAGACTTCACCTGGAGAGAGAGAAAGAGAGATACTTCACCTGGAGAGAGAGAAAGAGAGATACTTCACCTGGAGAGAGAAAGAGAGATACTTCACCTGGAGAGAGAGAAAGAGAGATACTTCACCTGGAGAGAGAGAAAGAGAGATACTTCACCTGGAGAGAGAAAGAGAGAGATACTTCACCTGGAGAGAGAGAAAGAGAGATACTTCACCTGGAGAGAGAGAAAGAGAGATACTTCACCTGGAGAGAGAGAAAGAGAGATACTTCACCTGGAGAGAGAGAAAGAGAGATACTTCACCTGGAGAGAGAGAAAGAGAGATACTTCACCTGGAGAGAGAAAGAGAGATACTTCACCTGGAGAGAGAGAAAGAGAGATACTTCACCTGGAGAGAGAAAAGAGAGATACTTCACCTGAAGAGAGAGAAAGAGAGATACTTCACCTGGAGAGAGAGAGAGAGAGAGATACTTCACCTGGAGAGAGGGAGAGAGATACTTCACCTGGAGAGAGAGAAAGAGAGATACTTCACCTGAAGAGAGAGAAAGAGAGATACTTCACCTGAAGAGAGAGAAAGAGAGATACTTCACCTGGAGAGAGAGAAAGAGAGATACTTCACCTGGAGAGAGAGAGAGATACTTCACCTGTAGAGAGAGAGAGATACTTCACCTGTAGAGAGAGAGAGATACTTCACCTGAAGAGAGAGAAAGAGAGATACTTCACCTGTAGAGAGAGAAAGAGAGATACTTCACCTGTAGAGAGAGAGAGATACTTCACCTGGAGAGAGAGAAAGAGAGATACTTCACCTGGAGAGAGAGAAAGAGAGATACTTCACCTGGAGAGAGAGAAAGAGAGATACTTCACCTGGAGAGAGAGAGAGAGATACTTCACCTGGAGAGAGGAGAGAGACTTCACCTGGAGAGAGAGAAAGAGAGATACTTCACCTGTAGAGAGAGAGAGATACTTCAACTGGAGAGAAGGAGAGGGACTATTTCTCTGAGAGAGCGAGACTACTTCACCTGGAGACAAAGAAACTACTTCACCTGGAGAGAGAGAGGGAGAGAGAGAGATACCCCACCTGGAGAGAGAGAGACTACTTCATCTGGAGAGAGAGCGAGAGAGAGAGACTACTTCACCTGGAGAGAGAGAGAGAGAGAGAGAGAGAGAGAGACAGGCTATGTGCTCACTGCCCACAAAATGAGGTGGAAACTGAGCTGCACTTCCTAACCTCCTGCCCAATGTATGACCATATTAGAGATACATATTTTCTCTCAGATTACACAGATCCACAAAGAATTCAAAAACAAATCCAATTTTGATAAACTCCCATATCTACTGGGTGAAATTCCACAGTGTGCCATCACAGCAGCAAGATTTGTGACCTGTTGCCACGAGAAAGGGCAACCGGTGAAGAACAAACACCATTGTAAATACAACCCATATTTATGCTTATTTATTTTCCCTTGTGTACTTTAACCATTTGTACGTTGTTAAAACACTGTATACATATAATATGACATTTGTAATGTCTTTATTGTTTTGAAACTTCTGTATGTGTAATGTTTACTGTTAATTTTTATTGTTTATTTCACTTTATATATTATCTACCTCACTTGCTTTGGCAATGTTAACACATGTTTCCCATGCCAATAAAGCCCCTTGAATTGAATTGAATTGAGAGAGAGAGACAATATTTCACCTGGGGAGAATGAGAATGACTACTTCACCTGGGAGAATGAGAGTGACTACTTCACCTGGGGAGAATGAGTGTGACTACTTCACCTGGGGAGAGAGAGAGAGAGATACTTCACCTGGGGAGAGAGAGAGAGAGAGATACTTCACCTGGGGAGAATGAGAGTGACTACATCACCTGGGGAGAATGAGAATGACCACTTCACCTGGGGAGAGAGAGAGAGAGAGAGATACTTCACCTGGGGAGAATGAGAGAGAGAGAGAGAGATACTTCACCTGGGGAGAATGAGAGTGACTACTTCACCTGGGGAGAGAGAGAGAGAGAGAGAGATACTTCACCTGGACGGGGGAGAGACTACTTCACCTGAAGAGAGAGAAAGAGAGATACTTCACCTGAAGAGAGAGAAAGAGAGATACTTCACCTGAAGAGAGAGAAAGAGAGATACTTCACCTGGAGAGAGAGAAAGAGAGATACTTCACCTGGAGAGAGAGAAAGAGAGATACTTCACCTGGAGAGAGAGAGAGAGATACTTCACCTGGAGAGAGAGAAAGAGAGATACTTCACCTGGAGAGAGAGAAAGAGAGATACTTCACCTGGAGAGAGAGAAAGAGAGATACTTCACCTGGAGAGAGAGAAAGAGAGATACTTCACCTGAAGAGAGAGAAAGAGAGATACTTCACCTGGAGAGAGAGAGAGAGAGAGAGAGATACTTCACCTGGAGAGAGGGAGAGAGATACTTCACCTGGAGAGAGAGAAAGAGAGATACTTCACCTGAAGAGAGAGAAAGAGAGATACTTCACCTGAAGAGAGAGAAAGAGAGATACTTCACCTGGAGAGAGAGAAAGAGAGATACTTCACCTGGAGAGAGAGAAAGAGAGATACTTCACCTGGAGAGAGAGAGAGAGATACTTCACCTGGAGAGAGAGAAAGAGAGATACTTCACCTGAAGAGAGAGAAAGAGAGATACTTCACCTGAAGAGAGAGAAAGAGAGATACTTCACCTGTAGAGAGAGAGAGATACTTCACCTGGAGAGAGAGAAAGAGAGATACTTCACCTGGAGAGAGAGAAAGAGAGATACTTCACCTGGAGAGAAGAAAGAGAGATACTTCACCTGGAGAGAGAGAGAGAGAGATACTTCACCTGGAGAGAGAGAGAGACTTCACCTGGAGAGAGAGAAAGAGAGATACTTCACCTGTAGAGAGAGAGAGATACTTCAACTGGAGAGAAGGAGAGGGACTATTTCTCTGAGAGAGCGAGACTACTTCACCTGGAGACAAAGAAACTACTTCACCTGGAGAGAGAGAGGGAGAGAGAGATACCCCACCTGGAGAGAGAGAGAGACTACTTCATCTGGAGAGAGAGCGAGAGAGAGACTACTTCACCTGGAGAGAGAGAGAGAGAGAAAGAGAGAGAGAGAGAGACAGGCTATGTGCTCACTGCCCACAAAATGAGGTGGAAACTGAGCTGCACTTCCTAACCTCCTGCCCAATGTATGACCATATTAGAGATACATATTTTCTCTCAGATTACACAGATCCACAAAGAATTCAAAAACAAATCCAATTTTGATAAACTCCCATATCTACTGGGTGAAATTCCACAGTGTGCCATCACAGCAGCAAGATTTGTGACCTGTTGCCACGAGAAAAGGGCAACCGGTGAAGAACAAACACCATTGTAAATACAACCCATATTTATGCTTATTTATTTTCCCTTGTGTACTTTAACCATTTGTACGTTGTTAAAACACTGTATACATATAATATGACATTTGTAATGTCTTTATTGTTTTGAAACTTCTGTATGTGTAATGTTTACTGTTAATTTTTATTGTTTATTTCACTTTATATATTCACTTTATATATTATCTACCTCACTTGCTTTGGCAATGTTAACACATGTTTCCCATGCCAATAAAGCCCCTTGAATTGAATTGAATTGAGAGAGAGAGACAATATTTCACCTGGGGAGAATGAGAATGACTACTTCACCTGGGGAGAATGAGAGTGACTACTTCACCTGGGGAGAATGAGAGTGACTACTTCACCTGGGGAGAGAGAGAGAGATACTTCACCTGAGGAGAATGAGAGTGACTACTTCACCTGGGGAGAATGAGAATGACTACTTCACCTGGGGAGAGAGAGAGAGAGAGAGATACTTCACCTGGGGAGAATGAGAGAGAGAGAGAGAGATACTTCACCTGGGGAGAATGAGAGTGACTACTTCACCTGGGGAGAGAGAGAGAGAGAGAGAGAGATACTTCACCTGGACGGGGGAGAGACTACTTCACCTGAAGAGAGAGAAAGAGAGATACTTCACCTGAAGAGAGAGAAAGAGAGATACTTCACCTGGAGAGAGAGAAAGAGAGATACTTCACCTGAAGAGAGAAAGAGAGATACTTCACCTGGAGAGAGAGAAAGAGAGATACTTCACCTGGAGAGAGAGAAAGAGAGATACTTCACCTGGAGAGAGAGAAAGAGAGATACTTCACCTGGAGAGAGAGAAAGAGAGATACTTCACCTGGAGAGAGAGAAAGAGAGATACTTCACCTGGAGAGAGAGAAAGAGAGATACTTCACCTGGAGAGAGAGAAAGAGAGATACTTCACCTGGAGAGAGAGAAAGAGAGATACTTCACCTGGAGAGAGAGAGAGATACTTCACCTGGAGAGAGAGAAAGAGAGATACTTCACCTGGAGAGAGAGAAAGAGAGATACTTCACCTGGAGAGAGAGAAAGAGAGATACTTCACCTGGAGAGAGAGAAAGAGAGATACTTCACCTGGAGAGAGAGAAAGGGAGATACTTCACCTGGAGAGAGAGAAAGAGAGATACTTCACCTGGAGAGAGAGAAAGAGAGATACTTCACCTGGAGAGAGAGAAAGAGAGAGACTTCACCTGGAGAGAGAGAGAGACTTCACCTGGAGAGAGAGAAAGAGAGATACTTCACCTGGAGAGAGAGAAAGAGAGATACTTCACCTGGAGAGAGAGAAAGAGAGATACTTCACCTGAAGAGAGAGAAAGAGAGATACTTCACCTGGAGAGAGAGAAAGAGAGATACTTCACCTGGAGAGAGAGAAAGAGAGATACTTCACCTGGAGAGAGAGAAAGAGAGATACTTCACCTGGAGAGAGAGAAAGAGAGATACTTCACCTGGAGAGAGAGAGAGAGAGAGATACTTCACCTGGAGAGAGAGAGAGACTTCATCTGGAGAGAGAGAAAGAGAGATACTTCACCTGTAGAGAGAGAGAGATACTTCAACTGGAGAGAAGGAGAGGGACTATTTCTCTGAGAGAGCGAGACTACTTCACCTGGAGACAAAGAAACTACTTCACCTGGAGAGAGAGAGGAGAGAGAGAGATACCCCACCTGGAGAGAGAGAGAGACTACTTCATCTGGAGAGAGAGCGAGAGAGAGAGACTACTTCACCTGGAGAGAGAGAGAGAGAGAAAGAGAGAGAGAGAGAGACAGGCTATGTGCTCACTGCCCACAAAATGAGGTGGAAACTGAGCTGCACTTCCTAACCTCCTGCCCAATGTATGACCATATTAGAGATACATATTTTCTCTCAGATTACACAGATCCACAAAGAATTCAAAAACAAATCCAATTTTGATAAACTCCCATATCTACTGGGTGAAATTCCACAGTGTGCCATCACAGCAGCAAGATTTGTGACCTGTTGCCACGAGAAAAGGGCAACCGGTGAAGAACAAACACCATTGTAAATACAACCCATATTTATGCTTATTTATTTTCCCTTGTGTACTTTAACCATTTGTACGTTGTTAAAACACTGTATACATATAATATGACATTTGTAATGTCTTTATTGTTTTGAAACTTCTGTATGTGTAATGTTTACTGTTAATTTTTATTGTTTATTTCACTTTATATATTCACTTTATATATTATCTACCTCACTTGCTTTGGCAATGTTAACACATGTTTCCCATGCCAATAAAGCCCCTTGAATTGAATTGAATTGAGAGAGAGAGACAATATTTCACCTGGGGAGAATGAGAATGACTACTTCACCTGGGGAGAATGAGAGTGACTACTTCACCTGGGGAGAATGAGAGTGACTACTTCACCTGGGGAGAGAGAGAGAGAGAGATACTTCACCTGGGGAGAATGAGAGTGACTACTTCACCTGGGGAGAATGAGAATGACTACTTCACCTGGGGAGAGAGAGAGAGAGAGAGAGAGATACTTCACCTGGGGAGAATGAGAGAGAGAGAGAGAGATACTTCACCTGGGGAGAATGAGAGTGACTACTTCACCTGGGGAGAGAGAGAGAGAGATACTTCACCTGGGGAGAATGAGAGTGACTACTTCACCTGGGGAGAATGAGAGAGAGAGAGAGATACTTCACCTGGGGAGAATGAGAGAGAGAGATACTTCACATGGGGAGAATGAGAGTGACTACTTCACCTGGGGAGAATGAGAGAGAGAGATACTTCACCTGGGGAGAATGAGAGAGAGAGAGATACTTCACCTGGGGAGAATGAGAGAGAGAGATACTTCACCTGGGGAGAGAGAGAGAGAGGTACTTCACCCGGGGAGAATGAGAGAGAGAGAGATACTTCACCTGGGGAGAGAGAGAGAGAGATACTTCACCTGGGGAGAATGAGAGTGACTACTTCACCTGGGGAGAGAGAGAGAGAGAAAGATACTTCACCTGGACGGGGAGAGACTACTTCACCTGGACGGGGGGAGAGACTACTTCACCTGGACGGGGAGAGACTACTTCACATGGACGGGGGAGAGACTACTTCACCTGGACGGGGAGAGACTACTTCACCTGGACGGGGAGAGACTACTTCACCTGGACGGGGGAGAGACTACTTCACCTGGACGGGGAGAGACTACTTCACCTGGACGGGGAGAGACTACTTCACCTGGACGGGGAGAGAGACTACTTCACCTGGACGGGGGGAGAGACTACTTCACCTGGACGGGGAGAGACTACTTCACATGGAGGGGGAGAGACTACTTCACCTGGACGGGGGAGAGACTACTTCACATGGAGGGGGGAGAGAGAGAGAGAAAGACTACTTCACCTGGAGAGAGAGCGACTACTTCCCCTGGAGAGAATGAGAGAGACTGTCACCCACAACACATGGCCTACAGCAGAGCCTGGACCTGCTAGAGCAGTACTGCCAGACCTCGGCCCTGGCAGTAAACCCCAAAAAGACTAAAATAGTGATTTTCCAGAGAAGATCCAAATCTCAGGGAATTAGACCAAAGTTCTCAATTGGTACAAAATATATAGAGTACTGCACATACTGCAATTTCTTAGGTTTAAAAATAAGCTCAACTGGACACCTTAATGAAGCAGTGAATGAACTGAGAGAGAAAGCACGCAGGGCATTCTACGCCATTAAAAAGCTAATTCAAATTGAAATACCTATTAAAATTTGGCTAAAACTAATTGAATATGTCATTGAACCAATTGCACTTTATGTCAGCGAGGTGTGGGGTCCACTTGCAAAACAATATTTAATCAAATGGGACAAACACCCCATTGAAACCCTACATGCAGAGCTTTGTAAGATTCTCCTACATGTCCAGAGGAAAACTACAAACAATGCATGCAGGGCAGAATTAGGCCAATATCCACTAATAATAAAAACTCAAAAAAGAGCAATTAAGTTTTGGAAACATCTAAAATACAGTGACGCCCTCTCATATCATTACCAAGCCCTGCAATGCCAAGTGGCTAACTATTTGACCATGGTTACTGATCCAAACCTTAGAAAAACCTTGACAAAGTACAGGCTCAGTGAGCACAGCCTTGCCATTGAGAAGGGTAGACACAGGAAAACCTGGCTCCCTGTAGAGGAAAGGCTGTGCAACCACTGAACAACAGCAGAACCTGAGACGGAGCTGCATTTCCTGACAAAATGTGAAAAATAAAAAACAATTAGAGAGTGTCATTTCCCAAAATTTGAAATCCTTATTAAAGGTTTCAAAGACCTCTCTGATGAGAGTAAGCTGGACGAGGACGTAAGTAAGAGGACGCAGAGAGCTGTGGGTTGGCAGCGCACTACATTGCTGCCTGCCATAAATTGAGGGACAGTGTCTGACAGACCTATCAACCTGCACATGTACTCTACTGTATGCTTATGGTTATTGTTCAATGTATGGTTATTTTGAACTTGGCTATTGTTGTTACTGTTGTCCCGTTGACAATTTTGATTCTCATTTTTATTTTTTATTTTATATTGTAAATATCCAAAATAAGCTTTGGCAACGTGTACATTGTTACGTCATGCCAATAAAGCACATTGAATTGAATTGACTACTTCACCTGGGGAGAGAGAGAGAGAGAGACTACTTCACCTGAAGAGAGAGAGAGAGACTACTTCACCTGGAGAGAGAGTGAGAGACTACTTCACCTGGAGAGAGAGAGACTACTTCACCTGGAGAGAGAGAGAGAGAGACTACTTCACCTGGAGAGAGAGAGACTACTTCACCTGGAGAGAGAGAGAGAGAGAGACTACTTCACCTGTAGAGAGAGAGAGAGACTACTTCACTTGGAGAGAGAGAGAGAGAGACTACTTCACCTGGAGAGAGAGAGACTACTTCACCTGGAGAGAGAGAGAGAGAGAGAGAGTGAGAGACTACTTCACCTGGAGAGAGAGAGACTACTTCACCTGGAGAGAGAGAGAGAGAGAGACTACTTCACCTGGAGAGAGAGAGAGAGATACTTCACCTGGAGAGAGAGAGAGAGACTACTTCACCTGGAGAGAGAGAGAGAGATAGAGACTACTTCACCTGGAGAGAGAGAGAGAGAGACTACTTCACCTGGAGAGAGAGGGAGAATACTTCACCTGGAGAGAGAGGGAGAATACTTCACCTGGAGAGAGAGAGAGAATACTTCACCTGGAGAGAGAGGAGAATACTTCACCTGGAGAGAGAGGGAGAATACTTCACCTGGAGAGAGAGGAGAATACTTCACCTGGAGAGAGAGAGAGAATACTTCACCTGGAGAAAGAGGGAGAATACTTCACCTGGAGAGAGAGGAGAATACTTCACCTGGAGAGAGAGGGAGAATACTTCACCTGGAGAGAGAGGGAGAATACTTCACCTGGAGAGAGAGGGAGAATACTTCACCTGGAGAGAGGGAGAATACTTCACCTGGAGAGAGAGAGGGAGAATACTTCACCTGGAGAGAGAGAGGGAGAATACTTCACCTGGAGAGAGAGAGGGAGAATACTTCACCTGGAGAGAGAGAGAGAGAGAGAGAGAGAGAGAGAGAGAGAGAGAGAGAGATACTTTGCCTGGAGAGAGAGGGAGAGAGAGAGAGAGAGATACTTTGCCTGGAGAGAGAGAGACTACTTCACCTGGAGAGAGAGACTACTTCACCTGGAGAGAGAGCAAGAGAGAAAGAGAGAGGGAGACTACCTCACCTGGAGAGAGAGACTACTTCACCTGGAGAGAGAGCAAGAGAGAAAGAGAGAGGGAGACTACCTCACCTGGTGAGACAGCGAGAGAGAGAGAGAGAGAGAGAGAGAGAGAGAGAGAGAGAGAGAGAGAGAGAGAGAGAGAGAGAGAGAGAGAGAGAGAGAGAGAGAGTCTACCTCACCCGGAGAGAGAGAGAGACTACTTCACCTGGAGAGAGAGACTACTTCACCTGGAGAGAGAGACTACTTCACCTGGAGAGAGAGCAAGAGAGAAAGAGAGAGGGAGACTACCTCACCTGGAGAGAGAGACTACTTCACCTGGAGAGAGAGCAAGAGAGAAAGAGAGAGGGAGACTACCTCACCTGGTGAGACAGAGAGAGAGAGAGAGAGAGAGAGAGAGAGAGAGAGAGAGAGAGAGAGAGAGAGAGAGAGAGAGAGAGACTACCTCACCTGGAGAGAGAGAGAGACTACTTCACAGAGAGAGAGAGAGAGAGAGAAACTACTTCACCTGGAGAGAGAGAGATACTACTTCACTGGAAAGAGAGAGAGACTACTTCACCTGGAGAGAGAGCGAGACTACTTCACTGGAAAGAGAGAGAGACTACTTCACCTGGAGAGAGAGAGAGACTACTTCACCTGGAGAGAGAGAGAGACTACTTCACCTGGAGAGAGAGAGAGACTACTTCACCTGGAGAGAGAGAGAGAGAGACTACTTCACCTGGAGAGAGAGAGAGACTACTTCACAGAGAGAGAGAGAGACTACTTCACTGGAAAGAGAGAGAGACTACTTCACCTGGAGAGAGAGAGACTACTTCACTGGAAAGAGAGAGAGACTACTTCACCTGAGAGAGAGAGACTACTTCACAGAGAGAGAGAGAGAAACTACTTCACTGGAAAGAGAGAGAGACTACTTCACTGGAAAGAGAGAGAGACTACTTCACCTGGAGAGAGAGAGAGACTACTTCACTGGAAAGAGAGAGAGACTACTTCACTGGAAAGAGAGAGAGACTACTTCACCTGGAGAGAGAGAGAGACTACTTCACCTGGAGAGAGAGAGAGACTACTTCACAGAGAGAGAGAGAGAGAGAAAGAGAGAGAGAACTACTTCACCTGGAGAGAGAGAGACTACTTCACAGAGAGAGAGAGAGACTACTTCACCTGGAGAGAGAGAGACTACTTCACAGAGAGAGAGAGAGAGAGAGAAACTACTTCACCTGGAGAGAGAGAGAGACTACTTCACCTGGAGAGAGAGAGAGAGACTACTTCACAGAGAGAGAGAGAGAGAGACTACTTCACAGAGAGAGAGAGAGAAACTACTTCACCTGGAGAGAGAGAGAGAGAGACTACTTCACCTGGAGAGAGAGAGAGAGACTACTTCACAGAGAGAGAGAGAGAGAGAAACTACTTCACCTGGAGAGAGAGAGAAACTACTTCACCTGGAGAGAGAGAGAGAAACTACTACTCACCTGGAGAGAGAGAGAGAGACTACTTCACAGAGAGAGAGAGAGAGAAGAAACTACTTCACCTGGAGAGAGAGAGAGAGAGACTACTTCACAGAGAGAGAGAGAGAGAGAAACTACTTCACCTGGAGAGAGAGAGAGAGACTACTTCACAGAGAGAGAGAGAGAGAGAGAGACTACTTCACCTGGAGAGAGAGAGAGACTACTTCACAGAGAGAGAGAGAGAGAGAGAAACTACTTCACCTGGAGAGAGAGAGAGAGACTACTTCACCTGGAGAGAGAGAGAGACTACTTCACCTGGAAAGAGAGAGAGAGACTACTTCACAGAGAGAGAGAGAGAGAGAGAAACTACTTCACCTGGAGAGAGAGAGAGAGACTACTTCACCTGGAGAGAGAGAGAGAGACTACTTCACCTGGAGAGAGAGAGAGAGACTACTTCACCTGGAAAGAGAGAGAGAGACTACTTCACAGAGAGAGAGAGAGAGAGAGAAACTACTTCACCTGGAGAGAGAGAGAGACTACTTCACCTGGAGAGAGAGAGAGAGAGACTACTTCACCTGGAGAGAGAGAGAGACTACTTCACCTGAGAGAGAGAGACTACTTCACCTGGAAAGAGAGAGAGAGACTACTTCAGAGAGAGAGAGAGAGAGAGAACTACTTCACCTGGAGAGAGAGAGAGACTACTTCACCTGAGAGAGAGAGAGAGAAAACTACTTCACCTGGAGAGAGAGAGAGAGACTACTTCACCTGGAGAGAGAGAGAGAGACTACTTCACCTGGAAAGAGAGAGAGAGACTACTTCACAGAGAGAGAGAGAGACTACTTCACCTGGAGAGAGAGAGACTACTTCACCTGGAGAGAGAAAGAGGAGAGAGAGACTACTTCACAGAGAGAGAGACTACTTCACCTGGAAAGAGAGAGAGAGACTACTTCACAGAGAGAGAGAGAGAGAGAGAAACTACTTCACCTGGAGAGAGAGAGAGAGACTACTTCACCTGGAGAGAGAGAGAGAGAGACTACTTCACCTGGAGAGAGAGAGAGAGACTACTTCACCTGGAGAGAGAGAGAGAGACTACTTCACCTGGAAAGAGAGAGAGACTACTTCACAGAGAGAGAGAGAGAGAGAGACTACTTCACCTGAGAGAGAGAGAGAGACTACTTCACCTGGAGAGAGAGAGAGAGAGAGAGAGAGAGAGACTACTTCACCTGAGAGAGAGAGAGAGACTACTTCACCTGGAGAGAGAGAGAGAGACTACTTCACCTGGAAGAGAGAGAGACTACTTCACAGAGAGAGAGAGAGAGAGAAGAGAAACTACTTCACCTGGAGAGAGAGAGAGACTACTTCACAGAGAGAGAGAGAGAGAGAGAGAAAACTACTTCACCTGGAGAGAGAGAGAGAGACTACTTCACCTGGAGAGAGAGAGAGAACTACTTCACAGAGAGAGAGAGAGACTACTTCACCTGAGAGAGAGAGAGAAACTACTTCACAGAGAGAGAGAGAGACTACTTCACCTGAGAGAGAGAGAGAGAGACTACTTCACAGAGAGAGAGAGAGAGAGAGACTACTTCACCTGGAGAGAGAGAGAGAAACTACTTCTACAGAGAGAGAGAGAGAGAGACTACTTCACCTGGAGAGAGAGAGAGAAACTACTTCACAGAGAGAGAGAGAGACTACTTCACCTGGAGAGAGAGAGAGAGAGAGACTACTTCACAGAGAGAGAGAGAGAGAGAGACTACTTCACAGAGAGAGAGAGAAACTACTTCACCTGGAGAGAGAGAGAGAGACTACTTCACAGAGAGAGAGAGAGAGAGAGAGACTACTTCACCTGGAGAGAGAGAGAGACTACTTCACCTGGAGAGAGAGAGAGAAACTACTTCACAGAGAGAGAGAGAGAGAGAGAAACTACTTCACCTGGAGAGAGAGAGAGACTACTGGAGAGAGAGAGAGAAACTCACCTGAGAGAGAGAGAGACTACTTCACCTGGAAAGAGAGAGAGAGACTACTTCACAGAGAGAGAGAGAGAGAGAAACTACTTCACAGAGAGAGAGAGAGAGAGAGACTACTTCACAGAGAGAGAGAGAGAGAGAGAGAGAGAGAGACTACTTCACCTGGAGAGAGAGAGAGAGAATACTTCACCTGGAGAGAGAGAGAGAGACTACTTCACCTGGAAAGAGAGAGAGAGAGACTACTTCACAGAGAGAGAGAGAGAGAAACTACTTCACCTGGAGAGAGAGAGAGAGACTACTTCACAGAGAGAGAGAGAGAGAAACTACTTCACCTGGAGAGAGAGAGAGAGACTACTTCACCTGGAGAGAGAGAGAGAGACTACTTCACAGAGAGAGAGAGAGAGAGAGAGAAACTACTTCACCTGGAGAGAGAGAGAGAGACTACTTCACAGAGAGAGAGAGAGAGAAACTACTTCACCTGGAGAGAGAGAGAGAGACTACTTCACAGAGAGAGAGAGAGAGAGAGAGAGAGACTACTTCACAGAGAGAGAGAGAGAGAGAGACTACTTCACAGAGAGAGAGAGAGAGAGAGACTACTTCACAGAGAGAGAGAGAGACTACTTCAGAGAGAGAGAGAGAGACTACTTCACCTAGAGAGAGAGAAACTACTTCACAGAGAGAGAGAGAGAGAGAGACTACTTCACAGAGAGAGAGAGAGAGAGAAACTACTTCACAGAGAGAGAGAGAAACTACTTCACAGAGAGAGAGAGAGAGAGAGACTACTTCACAGAGAGAGAGAGAGAGAGAAACTACTTCACAGAGAGAGAGAGAGAGAGAGAGAAACTACTTCACCTGGAAAGAGAGAGAGAGACTACTTCACCTGGAGAGAGAGAGAGAGAGACTACTTCACCTGGAGAGAGAGAGAGAGACTACTTCACCTGGAGAGAGAGAGAGAGACTACTTCACCTGGAGAGAGAGAGAGAAAACTACTTCACAGAGAGAGAGAGAGACTACTTCACAGAGAGAGAGAGAGAGAGAGAAACTACTTCACAGAGAGAGAGAGAGAGAGAGAAACTACTTCACCTGGAATTAGAGAGAGAGACTACTTCACCTGGAGAGAGAGAGAGAGACTACTTCACCTGGAGAGAGAGAGAGAGAGAGACTACTTCACCTGGAGAGAGAGAGAGAGACTACTTCACCTGGAGAGAGAGAGAGAGACTACTTCACAGAGAGAGAGAGAGAGAGAGAAACTACTTCACCTGGAGAGAGAGAGAGAAACTACTTCACCTGGAAAGAGAGAGAGAGAAACTACTTCACAGAGAGAGAGAGAAACTACTTCACCTGGAAAGAGAGAAACTACTTCACCTGGAAAGAGAGAGAGAGAAACTACTTCACCTGGAAAGAGAGAGAGAGAAACTACTTCACAGAGAGAGAGAGAAACTACTTCACCTGGAAAGAGAGAGAGAAACTACTTCACCTGGAAAGAGAGAGAGAGACTACTTCACAGAGAGAGAGAGAGAGAGAGAAACTACTTCACCTGGAGAGAGAGAGAGAAACTACTTCACCTGGAAAGAGAGAGAGAGACTACTTCACCTGGAGAGAGAGAGAGAGAGAGACTACTTCACCTGGAGAGAGAGAGAGAGAGAGACTACTTCACAGAGAGAGAGAGAGACTACTTCACAGAGAGAGAGAGAGAGACTACTTCACAGAGAGAGAGAGAGAGAGAAACTACTTCACCTGGAGAGAGAGAGAGAGACTACTTCACCTGGAGAGAGAGAGAGAGACTACTTCACCTGGAGAGAGAGAGAGAGACTACTTCACCTGGAGAGAGAGAGAGAGACTACTTCACCTGGAAAGAGAGAGAGACTACTTCACAGAGAGAGAGAGAGAGAAACTACTTCACCTGGAGAGAGAGAGAGAGACTACTTCACAGAGAGAGAGAGAGAGAAAATACTTCACCTGGAGAGAGAGAGAGAGACTACTTCACCTGGAGAGAGAGAGAGACTACTTCACAGAGAGAGAGAGAGAGAGAAACTACTTCACCTGGAGAGAGAGAGAGAGACTACTTCACAGAGAGAGAGAGAGAGAAACTACTTCACCTGGAGAGAGAGAGAGAGACTACTTCACAGAGAGAGAGAGAGAGAGAGAAACTACTTCACCTGGAGAGAGAGAGACTACTTCACAGAGAGAGAGAGAGAGAAACTACTTCACCTGGAAAGAGAGAGAGAAACTACTTCACAGAGAGAGAGAGAGAGAGAGACTACTTCACCTGGAGAGAGAGAGAGAAACTAATTCACAGAGAGAGAGAGAGAGAGAGAGAGAGACTACTTCACCTGGAGAGAGAGAGAGAGACTACTTCACCTGGAAAGAGAGAGAGAGACTACTTCACCTGGAGAGAGAGAGAGAAACTACTTCACCTGGAGAGAGAGAGAGAGAGAGACTACTTCACCTGGAGAGAGAGAGAGAAACTACTTCACCTGGAGAGAGAGAGAGAGAGACTACTTCACCTGGAGAGAGAGAGAGAGACTACTTCACCTGGAGAGAGAGAGAGAAACTACTTCACAGAGAGAGAGAGAGAGAGAGACTACTTCACCTGGAGAGAGAGAGAGAGAGACTACTTCACCTGGAAAGAGAGAGAGAGAAACTACTTCACAGAGAGAGAGAGAGAGACTACTTCACCTGGAAAGAGAGAGAGAGAAACTACTTCACAGAGAGAGAGAGAGACTACTTCACAGAGAGAGAGAGAGAGAGAGAGACTACTTCACAGAGAGAGAGAGACTACTTCACAGAGAGAGAGAGAGAGAGAGACTACTTCACAGAGAGAGAGAGAGAGAGACTACTTCACAGAGAGAGAGAGAGAGAAACTACTTCACAGAGAGAGAGAGAAACTACTTCACAGAGAGAGAGAGAGAGAGACTACTTCACAGAGAGAGAGAGAGAGAGAAACTACTTCACAGAGAGAGAGAGAGAGAAACTACTTCACCTGGAAAGAGAGAGAGACTACTTCACCTGGAGAGAGAGAGAGAGAGACTACTTCACCTGGAGAGAGAGAGAGAGACTACTTCACCTGGAGAGAGAGAGAGAGACTACTTCACCTGGAGAGAGAGAGAGAGAAACTACTTCACAGAGAGAGAGAGAGACTACTTCACAGAGAGAGAGAGAGAGAGAGAAAACTACTTCACAGAGAGAGAGAGAGAGAGAAACTACTTCACCTGGAAAGAGAGAGAGAGACTACTTCACCTGGAGAGAGAGAGAGAGAGACTACTTCACCTGGAGAGAGAGAGAGAGAGAGACTACTTCACCTGGAGAGAGAGAGAGAGACTACTTCACCTGGAGAGAGAGAGAGAGAGACTACTTCACCTGGAGAGAGAGAGAGAGACTACTTCACCTGAGAGAGAGAGAGAAGAGAAAACTACTTCACATGGAGAGAGAGAGAGAAACTACTTCACCTGGAAAGAGAGAGAGAGAAACTACTTCACAGAGAGAGAGAGAAACTACTTCACCTGGAAAGAGAGAGAGAGAAACTACTTCACCTGGAAAGAGAGAGAGAGAAACTACTTCACAGAGAGAGAGAGAAACTACTTCACCTGGAAAGAGAGAGAGAAACTACTTCACCTGGAGGAGAGAGAGAGAGACTACTTCACAGAGAGAGAGAGAGAGAGAGAAACTACTTCACCTGGAGAGAGAGAGAGACTACTTCACAGAGAGAGAGAGAGAGAAACTACTTCACCTGGAGAGAGAGAGAGAGACTACTTCACAGAGAGAGAGAGAGAGAGAGAAACTACTTCACCTGGAGAGAGAGAGAGACTACTTCACAGAGAGAGAGAGAGAGAGAGAACTACTTCACCTGGAAAGAGAGAGAGAAACTACTTCACAGAGAGAGAGAGAGGGAGACTACTTCACCTGGAGAGAGAGAGAGAAACTACTTCACAGAGAGAGAGAGAGAGAGAGAGAGACTACTTCACCTGGAGAGAGAGAGAGAGACTACTTCACCTGGAAAGAGAGAGAGAGAGACTACTTCACCTGGAGAGAGAGAGAGAAACTACTTCACCTGGAGAGAGAGAGAGAGAGAGAGAGAGACTACTTCACCTGGAGAGAGAGAGAGAAACTACTTCACCTGGAGAGAGAGAGAGAGAGACTACTTCACCTGGAGAGAGAGAGAGAGACTACTTCACCTGGAGAGAGAGAGAGAAACTACTTCACAGAGAGAGAGAGAGAGAGACTACTTCACCTGGAGAGAGAGAGAGAGACTACTTCACCTGGAAAGAGAGAGAGAGAAACTACTTCACAGAGAGAGAGAGAGAGAAACTACTTCACCTGGAAAGAGAGAGAGAGAAACTACTTCACAGAGAGAGAGAGAGACTACTTCACAGAGAGAGAGAGAGAGAGAGAGAGACTACTTCACAGAGAGAGAGAGAGACTACTTCACAGAGAGAGAGAGAGAGAGACTACTTCACAGAGAGAGAGAGAGAGAGACTACTTCACAGAGAGAGAGAGAGAGAGACTACTTCACAGAGAGAGAGAGAGAGACTACTTCACAGAGAGAGAGAGAGAGAGAGACTACTTCACAGAGAGAGAGAGAGAGACTACTTCACAGAGAGAGAGAGAAACTACTACTCACAGAGAGAGAGAGAGAGAGAGACTACTTCACAGAGAGAGAGAGAGAGAGAAACTACTTCACAGAGAGAGAGAGAGAGAGAGAGAGAGAGACTTCACAGAGAGAGAGAGAGACTACTTCACCTGGAGAGAGAGAGAGGAGAGAGAGAGAGACTACTACAGAGAGAGAGAGAGAGAGAGAGACTTTCACAGAGAGAGAGAGAGAGAGAGAGAAGAAACTACTTCACCTGGAGAGAGAGAGAGACTACTTCACAGAGAGAGAGAGAGAGAAACTACTTCACCTGGAGAGAGAGAGAAACTACTTCACAGAGAGAGAGAGAGAGAAACTACTTCACCTGAGAGAGAGAGAGAAACTACTTCACAGAGAGAGAGAGAGAGAGAGACTACTTCACCTGGAGAGAGAGAGAGAGACTACTTCACAGACCTGGAGAGAGAGAGAGAAACTACTTCACAGAGAGAGAGAGAGAGAGACTACTTCACCTGAGAGAGAGAGAGAGAACTACTTCACCTGGAGAGAGAGAAACTACTTCACAGAGAGAGAGACTACTACTTCACAGAGAGAGAGAAACTACTTCAGAGAGAGAGAGAGAGAGAGAGAGACTTCACCTGGAGAGAGAGAGAGACTACTTCACCTGGAGAGAGAGAGAGAACTACTTCACAGAGAGAGAGAGAGAGAGAGAGACTACTTCACCTGGAGAGAGAGAGAGAGACTACTTCACAGAGAGAGAGAGACTTCACAGAGAGAGACTACTTCACCTGGAGAGAGAGAGAGAGAGACTACTTCACCTGAGAGAGAGAGAGAAGACTACTTCACAGAGAGAGAGAGAGACTACTTCACAGAGAGAGAGAGAGAGACTACTTCACAGAGAGAGAGAGAGAGACTACTTCACAGAGAGAGAGAGAGAGAGAGAGAGAGACTACTTCACAGAGAGAGAGAGAGAGAGAGACTACTTCACAGAGAGAGAGAAACTACTTCACAGAGAGAGAGACTACTTCACAGAGAGAGAGAGAGAGAGAGAGAGAGACTACTTCACAGAGAGAGAGAGAGAGAGAGAACTAGAGAGAGAGAGAGAGAGAGAGAGAGACTACTTCACCTGGAGAGAGAGAGAGAGACTACTTCACAGAGAGAGAGAGAGAGAGAAACTACTTCACCTGGAGAGAGAGACTCACTACTTCACAGAGAGAGAGAGAGAAACTACTTCACAGAGAGAGAGAGAGAACTACTTCACAGAGAGAGAGAGAGAGAGAGAGAGAAAACTACTTCACAGAGAGAGAGAGAGAGAGAGAGAAACTACTTCACAGAGAGAGAGAGAGAGACTACTTCACAGAGAGAGAGAGAGAGAACTACTTCACCTGGAGAGAGAGAGAGACTACTTCACCTGGAGAGAGAGAGAGAGAGACTACTTCACCTGGAGAGAGAGAGAGAGAGACTACTTCACCTGGAGAGAGAGAGAGAGACTACTTCACCTGAGAGAGAGAGAGAGACTACTTCACAGAGAGAGAGAGAGAGACTACTTCACAGAGAGAGAGAGAGAGACTTCACAGAGAGAGAGAGAGAGAGAGAGAAACTACTTCACCTGGAGAGAGAGAGAGAAACTACTTCACCTGAGAGAGAGAGAGACTACTTCACAGAGAGAGAGAGAGAGAGACTTCACCTGGAGAGAGAGAGAGAAACTACTTCACCTGGAGAGAGAGAGAGAGAGACTACTTCACAGAGAGAGAGAGAGAGACTACTTCACCTGGAGAGAGAGAGAGAAACTACTTCACCTGGAAAGAGAGAGAGAGAGACTACTTCACAGAGAGAGAGAGAGAGAAAGACTTCACCTGGAGAGAGAGAGAGACTACTTCACCTGAGAGAGAGAGAGAGAGACTACTTCACCTGAGAGAGAGAGAGAGAGAGACTACTTCACCTGAGAGAGAGAGACTACTTCACCTGAGAGAGAGACTACTTCACCTGAGAGAGAGAGAGACTACTTCACAGAGAGAGAGAGACCTGGAGAGAGAGACTACTTCACCTGGAGAGAGAGAGAGAGACTACTTCACAGGAGAGAGAGAGAGAGACTACTTCACCTGAGAGAGAGAGAGAGAGACTACTTCACCTGGAGAGAGAGAGAGACTACTTCACCTACTTCACCTGGAGAGAGAGAGAACTACTTCACCTGGAGAGAGAGAGAGAGAGAGAGACTACTTCACCTGAGAGAGAGAGAGACTACTTCACCTGGAGAGAGAGAGAGAGAGAGACTTCACCTGGAGAGAGAGAGAGAGAGACTACTTCACCTGAGAGAGAGAGAGAGACTACTTCACCTGGAGAGAGAGAGAGAGAGACTACTTCACCTGGAGAGAGAGAGAGACTTCACCTGGAGAGAGAGAGAGACTACTTCACCTGAGAGAGAGAGAGAGAGAGAGAGAGAGAGAGAGAGAGAGAGACCTGGAGAGAGAGAGAGAAACTACTTCACCTGGAGAGAGAGAGAGACTACTTCACCTGGAGAGAGAGAGAGACTACTTCACAGAGAGAGAGAGAGAAACTACTTCACCTGGAGAGAGAGAGAGACTACTTCACTGGAAAGAGATAGAGACTACTTCACCTGGAGAGAGAGAGAGAGACTACACCTGGAAGGGGGGGGAGAACTGCTGTCAAGGGTACGACAGACAATCACTTGTTTTGTCTTCAGGGTTTAAGTCAGTGGTGGGATGGAGAAGGTAATGGGATTCAGGGGAGCTTCAGACAGAGCTGGAATTCTAATGGAGGACAGAGGGAGGAGATACTCTCTGTACAGGTAGATGGATGTAAAAAGCCGCAGGAAGTAGGGGGGTTGAAGCACCCCCTGAAAAAAAAAAATGTTTTCACAAAAGTAGTGCACTGGGGCTTTACTAGTCCTGTATAAATAGACAAATGTAAAAAGCCGCAGCAAGTAGGGGAGTGTTTTTGTTTTCACAAAAGTAGTACACTGGGGCTTTACTAGTCCTGTATTAATAGACGGATGTAAAAAAAAAAATAATAATAATAATCTGCATCGCCACATTATACCCCCACAGCAAAAGTACTTTCCATGGCTATGGGTATGCACGCATGATATACATACACATACAGAGAGAGAGCAACTTCATGTAAGAGTTTGTGAACTCATTTCATCCCTCAGGTGAGGAGCAGTGGTGTAAAGTAAAAATACTTTAAAGTACTACTTAATTCGTTTTTTGGGGGTATTTGTACTTTGCTTTACCATTCATATTTTAACAACTTACTACATTCCTAAAGATAATAATGTACTTTTTACCCCATACATTTTCCCTGACACCCAAAAGTACGATTTGAATGCTTAGCGGTACAGAAAATGATCCGATTCACACACTTATCAAGAGAACATCCCTGGTCATCCCTGCCTCTGATCTTAGTTTGTGAATTATGTCTGAGTGTTGGAGTTTGCCCCTGGCTATCCGTAAAAATAAGGCCATCTGGTTTGCTCAATGTAAGGAATTTGAAATGATTTATACTTTTACTTTTGATACTTTTATTTTTGCAATTACATTTACTTTTGATATTTAAGTATATTTTAAACCTAATACTTTTAGACTTTTAGTCAAGTAGTATTTTACTGGGTGACTTTCACTTGAGTCATTTTCTCTTAAGGTACCTTTACTTTTACTCAAATATGACATGTGGGTACTTTTTCCACCACTGATGAAGAGCTGCTGTACATTTTGAGTGGTGCCCACTGCTATTTCCTGATCCACTCACTCTACTACACCTATGCTCTCTGCTGACATTTGCATATACTCTGAATTAATTTCATGCATTTATGCAACATGAGATATTGGCTAAAACCACTGCTGTTGTAGGCCTACTGCCAAGACCCATCCTCAAACATTCTGCTTACTCTACTGCTTTTCCAATTCCAACATATCCCATGTTACCAAACCAACAGCTTCTATCATACCCTAGTCAAATGCATAAATCCAAATGCCAAACCTGAATTATTATTAATAACTAAAAGCATGGATTTCACCTGCTACACATGATAGTTTTATAAGAACTTTGTGCTCATGGTTGTCTTGTAGGCTAATTTACTCTAGTGCAGTGCTCTCCAATCCTCCTGTAGGTTTTCACTCCAACTAGTTGTAACTAACCTTATTCAGTTTATTAACCAGCTAATTATTAGAATCAAGTGTGCTAGATTCTAGATTAGGGTTGTAGCAAAAACCTACAGGATTATAACTCTTCAGAAACAGGGTTGGAGAGCCCTGCTCAAGTGTTCAATCCTAGAACACAGGTGACTAGTGGTCAACTAAACTACTGAAAGAGCTGCTTCCTGTGCTTGGCCCTCCTATGTTGAACATAATAAACGTCTCTCTATCCACCGGATGTGTACCAAACTCACTAAAAGTGGCAGTAATAAAGCCTCTCTTGAAAAAGCCAAACCTTGACCTAGAAAATATTAAAAACTATCGGCCTGTATCGAATCTTCCATTCCTCTCAAATTTTTTAGAAAAGGCTGTTGCGCAGCAACTCACTGTCTTCCTGAAGACAAACAATGTATACGAAATGCTTCAGTCTGGTTTTAGACTGCACTTGTGACTGCACTTGTGAAGGTGGTAAATTACCTTTTAATGGCATCAGACCGAGGCTCTGCATCTGTCCTCGTGCTCCTAGACCTTCATGCTGCTTTTGATACCATCGATCACCACATTCTTTTGGAGAGATTGGAAACACAAATTGGTCTACACAGACAAGTTCTGGCCTGGTTTAGATCTTATCTGTCGGAAAGATATCAGTTTGTTAATTAATTAATTAATCCATGCTTTTGTCACTTCTAGGTTAGACTACGGCAATGCTCTACTTTCCGGCTACCCAGATAAAGCACTAAATAAACTTCAGTTAGTGCAAAATACGGCTGCTAGAATCCTGACTAGAACCAAAAAATTTGATCATATTACTCCAGTGCTCGCCTCCCTACACAGGCTTTCTGTCAAGGCAAGGGCTGATTTCAAGGTTTTACTGCTAACCTACAAAGCATTACATGGGCTTGCTCCTACCTATCTCTCTGATTTGGTCCTGCCGTACATACCTACACGTACGCTACGGTCACAAGACGCAGGCCTCCTAATTGTCCCTAGAATTTCTAAGCAAACAGCTGGAGGCAGGGCTTTCTCCTATAGAGCTCCATTTTTATGGAATGGTCTGCCTACCCATGTGAGAGACGCAAACTCGGTCTCAACCTTTAAGTCTTTACTGAAGACTCATCTCTTCAGTGGGTCATATGATTGAGTGTAGTCTGGCCCAGGAGTGTGAAGGTGAACGGAAAGGCTCTGGAGCAACGAACCGCCCTTGCTGTCTCTGCCTGCCCGGTTCCCCTCTTTCCACTGGGATACTCTGCCTCTAACCCTATTACAGGGGCTGAGTCACTGGCTTACTGGGGCTCTTTCATACCGTCCCTAGGAGGGGTGCGTCACTTGAGTGGGTTGAGTCACTGATGTGATCTTCCTGTCTGGGTTGGCTAGGGTCGGGGGGCTAGGGTCAGTTTGTTATATCTGGAGTACTTCTCCTGTCCCATCCGGTGTCCTGTGTGAATTTAAGTATGCTCTCTCTAATTCTCTCTTTCTTTCTCCCTCTCGGAGGACCTGAGCCCTAGGACCATGCCCCAGGACTACCTGACATGATGACTCCTTGCTGTCCCCAGTCCACCTGGCCGTGCTGCTGCTCCAGTTTCAACTGTTCTGCCTGTGATTATTATTATTTGACCATGCTGGTCATTTATGAACATTTGAACATCTTGGCAATGTTCTGTTATAATCTCCACCCGGCACAGCCAGAAGAGGACTGGCCACCCCACATAGCCTGGTTCCTCTCTAGGTTTCTTCCTAGGTTTTGGCCTTTCTAGGGAGTTTTTCCTAGCCACCGTGCTTCTACACCTGCATTGCTTGCTGTTTGGGGTTATAGGCTGGGTTTCTGTACAGCACTTTGAGATATCAGCTGATGTACGAAGGGCTATATAAATACATTTGATTTGATTTGACTAGGTAGCACCATGATATTCTTCTGCTCCGCTGAAGAGATGTGGGCCTATCAGACATTAGTTTCAATGCATTTTGATAATATAGCACAGTAACAGTTGAAATTGTCATTTGGAGCACCCCCCACTAGTGATGGGGACAGGGATACAGACAACTTCTTATTCTATAAGTCAGGCTCATTTCTAGTTTTAGGCTGAACTAAACGAACACTTCTGCTACTCGAAATGTGCGTTCACGAGTATCCTATCCACCTTCAGCATGCACAAAAAATTGCAGTGTGCATTTTTACTCATCCTTGCCCCTAGGAAGGTTTGGACGGCTGCTGTTTCTTGTATATTTCATAAACGTCAAATCTCTTTCCCTGCACTGCGGCTGAGTGAAATTTACGTCAATCAACTACAAGGGGCGGTTACCCTTAGCTAAAAGCCACTCTCATTGGGTAATTGTAAATGTAGGCACTGCCTTCAAATATGTCTTAGTTGTGATTCGCTAAAAGAGACATAGCAACGAATTGCGTGAACAATGCATATTGTGACATTTCGGCCGCTACAGATCGAGTTCAAGAATGACGTCGTAGATAGACTACCTTTTAGTCTTCTCTAGCACGAAGGAAACGTGTACGTTCAGATAGCTACTCTGTCGTACCTGATATCATTGGCTCTCTCACGCTTTCAAATAACCTTTTTTTATATTTTTATTTTACATTTCTTCTTTTGTGCCCACCAAAAATACAACACTGAAGTTCTTTTAGTAAAGGTAAGATTCAAATTTCCTTACACATTTGCACCAGTTTTTCTAAAATGGCTACCCTATGCTAGCTAGATAGCCTCGCCAGCTGATTACTGCATAAAATGGCGTCGTGATGGAATAACATGGTCATGTTTTAATGCTGCCATGCGGTTACCGGCTAATTATAGACAAATATTGAAACATTACAAACATCTTTGTTATACACTGTCTGACACATGATCAACAGTTCAACACAATATACAGAACATTATACTTCCTTTTAGCTAGCTAACTAGCTTGTTACGTTCAAGCCAAGGGGCTAGCATGCTAGTTAGGTAACGGTAGAGCCATAGAAATAAGAATAAATAGAACCGTCGTCCCCAGTCAATGTTCCAAGCCCGTTCTAGTCATACTTTTTTTCTATGATTAGTGCTAGCGCAATCTAGCGTTATCTAATATCACACATTTCTGATCTCACTTTACTAAGATGATGTATACATTCACTATTCCACAATGAACAAACGTGTGTGTCTTGAACAAATTGCTAAAAGTAGCAGGTTTTAACGTCAACTGGAGAAACTTGCCTTGACAGGGAGTGCTGGCGTAGCTAACGTTAGCTAATTAGCCAGCTAGCCTTTGCTTTGTTGCGCTTGACAAAGACTGCCGTCGAAGACATCTTTTACCGGCTGGCTAATTAGTGAACAACCCTTGTATTTTTTTGGTAGAGCATGCAACTCATGATGTTAACGTTAGTGTATGATGCATATCTTTCTCTCCCACAGCACCGTTTTCTCCATCCCTCCCTATTATTATTTTAAAGATTCATCGTTGTCAAGCCGCCAAAGTGGAGAGTGTGATTGCAGAAGGGGGTGCTTCTCGTTTCAGGTATGTTCTTCCCATTTGGTAGGAATCCCTTTTAGAAAATGAATGGACACTTCCAAATAGCTACTCACACAATAGGGTTTCATCAGCAGCATCTGCTCTCTGTGCTGTGGTATTTGTTCCTCATAACCCACCCTTTAGCTGTATGGAAGTACATGGCTAGTACGTTGAGTACTGCCCGTTGGTGATCAGAAACTACCCACCCCAATGGATCAGTAAGCCGCTGCTCTCAAATCAAATTTTATTGGTCAGGAACACATGTTTAGCATATGTTTTTCAATGGTCCCTGGCTCTTAACTATTACACAATAGTACAGCAATCCAACAGTATAGTCTCTGCCCCACAGAGATCTTCCAAACATGTCACTTGACATGGATGACATCAAAGGGCTTTAGGGTCAGGATGCTGTCAAACCACATTCAAAGCCATGACTCAAAAATGTGTCAAACTGACACTGTATAACATAAAATAGTATAGCACTGACTGTGATAAGATTATTCTTCCTACTCTGAATGTGCCCAATGTCGTACCAGCCAGCTCCTGCTCCCAAACAATTGACAGTGACAAATGTTTTGTGTCCTCTGTATGTTGCCAATTGTAACTAGCAATGTTTATTCATAAAGATTTCAGGGTCACTAAAACGTCACTACCATTTCGGATGTACTGATATTGAAATCTGCACCACACCCCTTTTTGGTTACGGTGGAACCAGGGATGGCAAGACTGAATTTCTCCCTATTTCCACCATAGTTTCACAGTCAATATTGCAATGAATCGTTATGACTTGTTTATTTGGCCTCACTGGTTTACCCATCCAGGGGTAGGCTATGTTATCCCAATAATGTGATCTGCCTAATGTGATAATTAATGTACTTGCTTTCCATGAAGATTAAGACCGTGGATATTATGCAACAAGAATGGCTTCAACAAAGCAAAATCAAGGAAAAGTGGGTTACTCTTTATGCTCAAAATGTTGAATGTAAATAAGTGTTCCGATCCACAGTGGTGATATTACTATGGTGATGATAACACGGTCCTATGTCAATCCATTGTGATTTGTCATATCTTTATGGCTGACATAGGCCTATGTGTTTCCAGATTCTCCTTGACAGTAACAGTGGTAACTTAAGCTTGAAGTAGGCTAAAGTCCTAGATGAATAGATGACAACGGAGCCGTGTGTATGTGTGTGTATATATTTTGTTTTTTAATTAATATATATATATATAAGGCTCTGGGTAACAATGTATTGACATATCTTGTTGAACCAACTGTATGGTGCTTAAATCACAAGCACTTTTTAGCTTCCACTTACAGGGCATTATTGGAATATAGAGGGGTGTGTGAAGCTGCTAGCAACTTTTTCAATTAGTAAAACATTGACAATTCATGTGCGATGGTCTTGCATAATGAATAATGTTCTCTTTTTATCCTAACAGTGCTTCTTCGGGAGGAGGAGGTGTTAGGGGTGCACCTCAGCACAATCCCAAGACTGTCGGCAACAGGTAGGCCTACCACACAGGCATGATCCCCAGAAACTCTCCCTAAGGGTCCTCAAATAATAAACTCTGCACAGGGGCCATTTTCCCCATTAAAAAACAACATTTAATACATAATTTTTTTTATTTAAAATATTTAAACTTTATTTAACTAGGCAAGTCAGTTAAGAACAAATTCTTATTTTCAATGACGGCCTAGGAATAGTGCCTTGTTCAGGAGCAGAACGACAGATTTGTACCTTGTCAGCTCAGGGATTTGATCTTGCAACCTATCGGTTACTAGTCCAACGCTCTAACCACTAAGCTACGTGCCACCCCAGGTAGCCTAGTGGTTAGCTATAAGGCCTTTAAAATGTAATTAAAAAAATATATATAAAAAACTTTTTAACTGGGCAAGTCGGTTAAGAACAAATTCTTATTTGCAATGGCGGCCTACACCAGCCAAACCTGGACGACGCTGTGTCAATTGTGGGACTCCCAATCATGGCCGGTTGTGATACAGCCTGGATTTGAACCAGGGTGTCTGTAGTGACGCCTCTAGTATTGAGATGCAGTGCCGTAGACTGCTGCACCACTCTGGAGCCCTATAAACTTTTTTGTATGTCAACTAGAGGCCTATGTGTTTGAATGGAGTTGATGATGCTCTTTAATGATAAATGTCATCCTCTATGTGTTTTCTGTCACCTTTATGTACTGGTGGCCAGTGTGATCACTTGGAGCCGTAGCTCAACAGTCTCCTTTCTCTTACTCCAGCGAGTTCCTGGGGAAACCCCCAGGGCACAGCGCTCCGAAATGGGTTCCTTCACGAAGCACTAGACGAGATGCCAACTCCAGCAATGAAAAAGAGCGACACGATGCAATCTTCAGGAAAGTGAGGGGGTAAGTCAGTGTCAAGAAATGCAATTTGGCCACCAATTGGTTTAAGTGTAATCGCCTCACTGACAAGATGTTCTCAGTTGTGTGATTTGGTTTTATCATGCTTGGTGCCTGCATGAGCACATGCTTCTCTATCAGGTGATGTTTACTACAGCAGAGAACTGCAACTCTTTTATTTGGCTAACAAGCAAAGCTTGTTGCTTTCTCAACCCCTCTTGATTAGGTATGTACCCCTGACTTGACATTTTCCTTTCCTTTCCCTGCTCTTCTCCTCTGTAGCATACTCAACAAGCTCACGCCTGAGAAGTTTGACAAGCTATGCCTTGAGCTACTCAACGTGGGCGTAGATACAAAACTCGTCCTTAAAGCAATCATCTTGCTGGTAAGTAAGGCTCTGTTTCCCCTTAACTGTCTGCTCTTTGCAAATGTATTCCATAATTCCTTGGCATCCTCCATGCATGACTCAAACTTGTTTTTTTTAAATGGCCTTTTTCTCTCCTCCCTCCTGTCCAGATTGTAGACAAAGCCCTAGAAGAGCCCAAATATAGCTCGCTCTATGCTCAGCTATGTCTGCGTTTGGCAGAGGACGCACCAAACTTTGATGGCCCTTCATCCGAAATCCAAACATCCCAAAAGCAGAGCACTGTAAGCATAAAATTGATAGCTTTTATTCTGCGTGGTTCTGTCTTCTAATCAACTTAAAACTGTGCTGTACATTAGCGTCTAGAAAATGCAATATTGATTTTCTAAATGTCCAAGTGGCTGTATAGAATGTCACTGGTCCTGGTGTTCAATCTCAAATGTTTTCCTGATTTTTGCAGACCTTCAGAAGACTTCTAATTTCCAAGCTTCAAGATGAATTTGAAAATCGCAGCAGAAATGTTGAAAGTGAGTACTAGATCTCCCCTACACAGCTCCTTTGGAAAAAGTCCAAACACCAGACCACCCATTGATTCACCATTGTACACTAACTCTGTTTTTCTTCCCGTAGTCTATGACAAACATGACAACCCTCTTACTTCTGAGGAGGAGGAGCAGCGTGCCATTGCCAAGATCAAGATGCTTGGAAACATTAAATTCATCTCGGAACTTGGCAAACTCGACCTCATCCATGAATCTATCCTTCATAAGTGCATCAAAACAGTACGTTCAGTCTAGTTCTTTTGGATTTTTGTTTTGCAGACCTTTTTTATCATTGATTGACAACTTCCGATTAAAACTTTGTCCCTGAATACATTTGATTTCTGCTATGCCTGACAATCTTAGTTACATGTTCTACTGGCACGGGTCCCTAATATGCCACTTGTATAACGCCGTCATCTTCCTCTCCCCAGCTTTTGGAAAAGAAGAAGAGAGTCCAGCTCAAGGATATGGGGGAGGATGTGGAGTGCCTCTGTCAGATAATGAGAACAGTGGGCCCTAGACTCGACCATGACAAAGCTAAGGTACGTTCTCTTTTCCCCTATCAGTCTGGCTGTGGTCCCTGCTGCTCCACTTGGCACACAGCCAAGCAGTATGTCTCATGTACAGTTGAAGTCGGAAGTTTACATACACCTTAGCCAAATACATTTAAACTCACGTCCAGTGAGATTGCAGAGCGCCAAATTCAAATGCAGAAATACTCCTTATAATAATTCAGAAAAGATACAACTATTTTACATGGGTTTAAAGATGAACTTCTTGTGAATCCAACCACGGTGTCAGATTTAAAAAATGCTTTACGGCGAAAGCATACCTTACGATAATTTGAGAACAGCACCCAGCAGACAAATCATTACAAACTGTAACCAGCCAAGTAGAAGAGTTACACAAGTCAGAAATGGAGAAAATGAATCACTTACCTTTGATCTTCATATGGTTGCACTCAGAAGACATTCATTTATTCAATAAATGTTCCTTTTGTTCGATAAAGTCTCTTTATATCCAAAGACCTCTTTTGTTTGTGTTTTCTTCAGTAATCCACAGGCTCAAACGCAGTCACAACAGGCAGACAAAAAATCCAAAAAGTTCGTAGAAACATTTCAAACGATGTTCATAATCAATCCTCAGGTTGTTTTTAGCTGAAATAATTGATAATATTTAAACCAGACAATAACGTTGTCAATATAAAAGGTAAACAAGAAAGGCACTCTCTCGGTCGCGTGCATGAAAAAGCTCCGACACGACAGGGTCCACTCATTCAGACTGCACTTACTCCCTCATTTTTCAGAATACAAGCCTGAAACCATTTCTAAAGACTGACATCTAGTGGAAGGCATAGGAACTGCAATTTTAGTCCTATGTCAATGGATACTGTAATGGCATTGAATAAAATAAAATAAAAATCCTACTTCCTGAATGGATTTTTCTCAAGTTTTTGCCTGCCACATCAGTTATATTATACTCAAACACTTTTCACAGTTTTGGAAACTTTAGTGTTTTATATCCAAATCTACCAGTTATATGCATATCCTATCTTCTGGGTCTGAGTAGAAGGCAGTTTAATTTGGGCACACTTTTCATCCAAAATTCCAAATGCTGCCCCCTACCCTAGAGAAGTTAAGCCATTTTGCCACAACTTTGGAAGTATGCTTGGGGTCATTGTTCATTTGGAAGATCCATTTTTGACCAAGCTTTTAACTTCCTGACTGATGTCTTGATGTTGCTTCAATATATCCACATCATTTTCCCACCCCCACAATATGATTCTGCCACCCCTGTGCTTCCCGGTTGGGATGGTGTTCTTCGGCTTGCAATCCTCCCCCTTTTTCCTCCAAACATAACGATGGTCATTATGGCCAAACAGTTCTGTTTTTGTTTCATCAGACCAGAGGACATTTCTCCAAAATGTACTATCTTTGTCCCCATGTGCAGTTGCATACCGTAGTCTGGCTTTTTTATTGCGGTTTTGGAGCCGTGGCTTCTTCCTTGCTGAGCGGCCTTTCAGGTTATTTCGATATAGGACTCGTTTTACTGTAGATATAGAAACTTGTACCGGTTTCCTCCAGCATCTTTACAAGGTCCTTTCCTGCTGTTCTGAGATTGATTGTATGTAAACTTCTGACCCAATGGAATTCTGATACAGGAAGTTAAGTAAAATAATCTCTGTAAACAGTTGGAAAAATTACATGTCGTGCACAATGTAGATGTCCTAACCGGTTTGCCAAAACTATAGTTTGTTAGCAAGAAATTTGTGGAGTGGTTGAAAGGTGACTTTTAATGACTCCCAACCTAAGTGCATGTAAACTTCCCACTTCAACTTCTCTGTCATGACACCACTGTTCCCCCAGTCTTAAATCAATCAGTACTTTGGCCCAATGCGATTTGTGAGTGTGTATGTGCCCGTCTCCTAACACCACTGTCCATCTTCCCAGTCTTTAATGGACCAGTACTTTGGCCGTATGCTATCCTTAATGAACAACAAGGAGTTGCCTGCCAGGATCCGCTTCCTGCTGCAGGACACGGTGGAGCTGCGGGACAACAACTGGGTCCCCCGCAAAGCATTCATCGACAATGGACCAAAGACCATCAACCAGATCCGCCAGGAGGCAGTGAAAGTGAGTCAGTTCCAGTTTTGTCCACACTATAGACTGTGAGTCTGTTGTTCCATCTCAGGTGAGGGGGGGACACAAATTGAGGAATTTTGTGTATACAAACATCTTAAGGCAACGTAGCATTTGGTTGGTGCAGTGTCTTTGAACCTGTGATGCCCTACCTGTGGTCTCTCAGGCCAAACTACAGTTGCTACAGCAGCCCTAGGCTTGTTTAAAACTGATGCTTCCTGGCAATCCCACTGGGTCTCTCTTTTAAAAGAAACTTGCAAATGTATTATACACCTGAGAAAATCTGTCTTCTGAATGATCGCATGCTTCCGTTAGATGCACTGAGCAAGCATCCACTAAGAGTGGTAAGTGGCAGAGAATGCCCATGGCTATATTACTACAGCATCAAGAACCAACAAATAAGATATGTTTTGAGCCCAGCTCATTGGTATGTGTCTATTCTCCCTCCACAGGATTTGGGTGTTTTCATTCCAGCGACCATGGCTCAGGGGATGAAGATGGACTTCTTCTTGGAAGGCCCCTTCATGCCCAACCGAATGAAAATGGAGACTCTCGGGGGATTGGCTGACATGTTTGGGCAAATGCCAGGTAGGTGTGGGCTTAGGTTAGTCTATCTTTAAAATGTTTCATGCAGTCCTGATGTTGTAGTAAAAGTTGTATGTTATTCTCACTGGAGTTGTGTTCTGATTTGAGTGTGTTCCTGATGAATATTCTATCACAAAATGGGTCCCGAGCCGAAAAAGTTTGAGAACCCCCTGTTGTAGATAACCCATTCCAATCTGAGTGTTCTCCTGCTGAACACGCCCCTGGTCTCCTCCATTAAACACTAGTTGTCTGACAGTGTTTGCGGGGATCGTTTATCCTGATCAGCACTTTAAAACTGTGACCGCAAAATGTAGTTTTGTCACTTCCTACACTCTCAGGCGGTGGGATCGGGACGGGCCCGGGGGTCATTCAGGACCGGTTCTCTCCCACTATGGGACGTCATCGCTCCAATCCGCTCTACAACGGCAACGGACACAACAGCCACAACACCGCCCCCCAACCACAGTCTCAGTTCGAAATGGGTGCCAACAAGCCCTTCATCAAGTCCAACCAGGTAATCTTGCAGCCTTGATGATTATCAAACTAGCAGTAAATCATTGGATCTGATCAGCTACTTTGATTTAGTCAACTTTCAGCATAAATAAAACATTGTTTTGAGGGCATGTATACACAACCGAGATGAGCTGTTCCTGCTTATGGAAAGGAAACCTGTTACATTTCTTGCTAGTGCCACCTATTGATACTCTTTGTCTGGTCTGTTTTTCCAGGTGCAGAATCAGCATTTCCAGAACCAGCAGGTCCAGTCCAACAAGGACATGCCTCCACGCTTCAGCAAGAAGGGACAACTCAACTTAGATGAGGTACAGGAATCTACCACCAGTCTGGCCACATTCCTAGTCAGAGGAAAAACCCCTCTGACTATAGAACACAAGTTGAACACTGCTGGTTTGCCTGACTGAGAATAAGCCTAGTCATGGATTAAAAAACATTTAATGTAGAATTGCCATTGGGAGTGTGTGGTCTAAGATGACATTTAGTCCATGAAATCAGCCCTAAACATCTTACTGTGAGGGAAGACATTTATTCCATGGTTTTTGGTCTACTCAAAGCAAGCAGATTATAAAACGAATTAAACTCTCTTATCTCCTGCTCTCCTACACTATCGCTTCTTCTGGTCCATTGACTGTGAGACATGAGGGCATGGTGTTATGCTCATCTCAGAATATTGTCCTTTCCAAGGTGCCATGCGTTATAACCATTCTGCTACTGTTTCCCCTCACATCGACCTTCTATGTTGTAGATCAGCCTGAGACCGGCTCAGTCTTTCCTCCTCAACAAGAACCAGGTTCCCAAATTGCAGCCCCAGATGCCCACTATGATCCCCCCCAGCACCAACACCCCTCCAATGGGACAGGTGAGACCGAGCACAGCAAAAGCCCTCAACTTTAACACCCCAGCATTTCAAACTGTTGGGGTAATTTAATTTCAAATCTGGAAGAAAACTGAAATTCCTAATTTGAACATTGAATATAATTTTCTTGAATTGAAAAGGAATTGACCCCTACTGATTCCAACTGGGGTTTTGGGTGCTTGTCCTGTTGGATGGTCCAATGTAGTTGATCTGGGCTTCGCTCTTCTCTCCCAGTCTCCACAGCTTGGCCTCAAAAGCAACCCTCTTCCCATTCAGGAGAAACCTCAGAAGAGCAGTAAGAAACCACCGCCGGCTAGGGAAGAGCTGCTAAAAATAACGGTAGGCAACCATTTTGTACGTTCTGTCACTGTCAACTGCATTTATTTTCAGGAAACTTGGAAATATTTGTATGAACATAACAAGACTCAACAACTAAGATATAAACTGAACAAGTTTCACAGACATGTGACTAACAGAAATGGAGTAATGTGTCCCTGAACAAAAGGTGGGGGGTCAAAAGTAAGTCGGTATCTGGTGTGGCCACCAGCTGCATTAAGTACTGCAGTGTGTCTCCTCCTCATGAACTGCACCAGATTTGCCAGGTCTTGCTGTGAGATGTTACCCCTACTCTTCCACCAAGGCACCTGCAAGTTCCCGGACATTTCTGGGGGGAATGGCCCTAGCACTCACCTTCCGATCCAACAGGTCCCAGACGTGCTCAATGGGATTGAGATCCGGGCTCTTCGCTGGCCATGGCAGAACACTGACATGCCCGTCTTGTAGAAAATCACGCACAGAACGAGCAGTATGACTGGTGGCACTGTCATGCTGGAGGGTCATGTCAGGATGAGCCTGCAGGAAGGGTACCACATGAGGGAGGAGGATGTCTTCCCTGTAACGCACAGCGTTGTGATTGCCTGAAATGACAACGAGCTCAGTCTGATGATGTTGTGACACAACGCCCCAGACCATGACGGACCCTCCACCTCCAAATCGATCCCGCTCCAGAGTACAGGCCTTGGTGTGACGCTCATTCCTCTGACGATAAACGCAAATCTGGCCATCACCCCCGGTGAGACAAAACCGTGACTCATAATTGAAGAGCACTTTTTGCCAGTCCTGTCTGGTCCAGCGACGGTGGGTTTGTGCCCATAGGCAACATTGTTGTCGGTGATGTCTGGTGAGGACCTGCCTTACAACAGGCCTACAGGCCCTCAGTCCAGCCTATTGCGGACAGTCTGAGCACTGATGGAGGGATTGTGTGTTCCTGGTGTAACTCGGGCAGTTGTTGTTGCCATCCTGTACCTGTCCAGCAGGTGTGATGTTCGGATGTACCGATCCTGTGCATTGTGTTACGCGTGGTCTGCCACTGCGAGGATGATCAGCTGTCTGTCCTGTCTCCCTGTAGTGTTGTCTTAAGCGTTTCTCAGTATGTACATAGCAATTTATTGCCCTGGCCACATCTGCAATCCTCATGCTTTTTTGCAGCATGTCTAAGGCACGTTCACGCAGGGACCCTGGACATCTTTCTTTTAGTGTTTTTCAGTCAGTAGAAAGGCCTCTTTAGTGTCCTAAGTTTTCATAAATGTGCAGATGCATGTTCATTAATAGTTTATGGATCATTGAACAAGCATGGGAAACTGTTTAAACTGTTTACAATGAAGATCTATGAAGTTATTTTGGATTTTTACAAATTATATTTGAAAGACAGGGTCCTGAAAAAGGGATGTTTTCTTTTTCTGCAGAGTTTAGCATTAAACCTTATGCAACGGTACTGTTTTCTAAAATGTAGATATCATTGGTATCGTGAGGTTTATTGTGACCTACCATTGGCACTGATGCAACACTAACGAAGTTCACTTTCAATCCTCCCCTTTAGGAGACAGTTGTGACAGAGTACCTAAACGGTAAGCACATTGATGAAGCTGTTAACGGCATCAGAGACATGAAGGCTCCCAAGCACTTTCTGGCAGAGATGCTGGGTAAGGTCATCGTGGTGTCGCTGGACCGGTCTGACGACGACAAGGAGCACGCCAGCATCCTCATCCACACACTACGTACCGAGGGCCTCATCACCGGGGAGAACTTCATGCAGGTACGCGTCTTCAGTTAGCAGATTACAGCTAATGCTACAGCACATTCACTAGAACATGATTGTCTGATTCTGTCTGTCCATGTTCATTTTGGAATAGGATCAGTGATGTAAAATACACACCACTAGGATTTAGTTTTGCTTACGTGGGTCAAATTAATATCATGCGCTTGATAAAGCTTTGTTTTCCTCTCACCAATATCTTTGGCCTAACTTTATTGGTCTCTCGCCCTCCATCACTACTTAGGCTTTCCTCAACGTGCTGGACCAGTGTCCTAAGATCGAGGTGGACGTTCCCCTGGTCAAGTCATACCTGGCCCAGTTTGCAGCACGGGCCGTTATATCTGAGCTTGTGAGCGTGGCGGAGCTGGCCCAACCACTGGAGAATGGAACCCACTTCCCCCTCTTCCTGCTCTGCCTGCAGCAGACTGCCAGACTCAAGGACAAGGAGTGGCTCACTGACCTCTTTCAACAGAGCAAGGTCAACATGCAGAAGATGCTACCCGGTAGGTAGACAACCCTCCTTCCTACATACTCCCGGTAAAGGTGCTTCATTGACCGAAATGTTTTTCATTTCACTGTGATGTTTAATTTGTCATGTGATGACATCTTGTGATCATTAGAGACTGCAGCACATTCATCTTCGTGTCGCTATGGCTGATCTGACCTGTCTGTCCATTGTGGTTTTCCAGAGATAGACCAGAACAAGGACCGCATGCTGGAGATCCTGGAGGGTAAGGGCCTGAGCTTCTTGTTCCCCCTGTTGAAGCTGGAGAAGGACCTGTTGCTGCAGATCAAGGCTGACCCCTCTCCCCAGGCCATCTACAAGTGGATCAAAGACAACATTTCACCCAAGCTCCACACTGACAAGGGCTTTGTCAACATCCTCATGACCAGGTAGGAACTGAACATCCAGGGTGGAGGCTGCTTTTGAATTTGGCTGTATTTAGACTACTTATGGTTGAATAAAGGTATTCATTCAAGGCTCGAGCCCAATATGACAGTCTGGACTGTACTTGTCACAATATAGAATCGCCCTTTCAAGCAGTCAATTTTTTTTATTTTTAACTTTCATGTACCCTGGGGGAAGGGGGGCAAGACACGCATACACCTATGGGATGTGGAAAAGACACAAATGGTATCAATTTCTATTTGAACATGCTCTTACTTCCCCTCTCCTCAGTTTCCTGCAGTACATCTCAGGGGAGCTGTGTTGTGTGGAGGTGGTGGTGGAGGAGGAGGAGGAAGAGGAGGGCAGTGGTGGAGAAGAGCAGGTGGCAGGGCCCTCCAAAGAACAGCTTGACCAGGAGAAGCAGCTGCTGCTGTCCTTCAAACCAGTCATGCAAAAGTTCCTACATGACCAGCCTCAGCTGCAGGTCTCCGCCCTGTACGCCCTGCAAGTGCACTGTAACGCCAGCCACTTCCCCAAAGGTAGGTTTACTGGCCCACGCCACTGACCAGGCTGTCCATTCTAAATGAATAATTTGGTGTCAATGTGGTAGAAACTCATTCACTTGTTTGTTTTCCTTCAGTTGTCAGTGATCAAGATTTGTAATCGTTTTTGGACATGGAAGTAGGATATTCTACTGTCTTGACCTCAGTGCAACTGTCTCTGCCGCACGGCATACTGTGGTAGAGGTGTCATAATGTTGTGTGTTTCAGGCATGCTGCTGCGCTACTATGTCCACTTCTACGACATGGAGATCATTGAAGAAGAAGCCTTCCTAGCATGGAAAGAAGATATTACCCAAGAATTCCCTGGAAAAGGAAAAGCTTTATTCCAGGTACTTGTTTTGGGAAAAATCCAACATTTCACCCATGGGTAGCTAATACACTGAACCATGTGGACCCAGTCCTTAATTCTGCGACTAAATCAAGTCTTTATGCTAGCAACCACAACAGGGTAGCATTCAGCTGGTGGAAAGCATGTTGAAATGGTGTGAAACGGGGAGGTAGCCTACTACCTGAACTTGTCCAGTAACAGATTTTCGTTATCCTTTGCTTAACATTTTGCTACACTAACTTAACATGGCCCTGTATAACCTTCTCCCCTGTTAGGTCAACCAGTGGCTAACCTGGTTGGAAACAGCTGAGGAAGAAGAGTCTGAAGAAGAGGCCGACTGAGAAACCAACCAGAACTGTCAGGCACCATAGAGCAGAGAAACATACTTTAACATTCAGTACAGATATGTTACCACCATCACCTCCCCCCATTATTAAACTACTGAACATAACCACTGCCAGAGACTGCTTATGTCCTGCAATATAAAGCCAAGCATGTTATCAGGACATAGTAGATAACCGTCTGTCTCTGTGGTCTAGAGAGGCTACTGAAGCTTCTGTTTTTATAGTACCTTCCATTTCACCTTTTAAAGGTTGATTTGTTTTGGGTCCTGTTTCTGCAATAGGAGTTGAATGTAGCCTATGGACTGACTCAAACGACATCTGTACTTTTGTAGGTTTTCTCCTACTGTGACAATGTAGTTAGTTTTGCCATATTTACTCATTGTGACAGCAGTATTGCATTTCCTCTGTATTATTTCTAATCCCCTTTGAAGAAAAGGCTTGTATTTGACACCTGTTTTAGCCTTCAAGTATTTCCCCTAAAGGTCATCCAAAAGATGCCCAATCTAGACAGTGGGTCAACTTTAGTAAAACCATGGATTTTGTGTGCTTGGTCAACCGATGCTTATCTGAAATACATTCTCCCATTATTATTATTTTTTAACCAAAGTGCTCTTCAATGGCCTGTCGCTGATGAGGAACATGTTACATTTTGTGTATATGGGGAACCTATTCCTCTCAAACAAAGCTGTAGACTTAAGACACACATCCTTCTGTCATACCTGAGTTGCTGCAAGACTCCGTTAACATGGAATCATATAAACTGTAAGTTAATCATTGGTGTGCTGCCGTAACGTTTCAAAAGTTGTCTGTTTCTACCTCTTAGTTAGATGGGCTTTGTTTTGTGCTGGGATACAGAAGATCTTTTTTAGAGAGACTTATACTAGAAAGCCCAAGCAAATGCAGAAGCCTTCGAAATGAATATCGCGGTCTACTTCCACAATACAACCTTGGATTGGACTTCCAATGGAGCTCTCCTTATGCGGTTCACTAGTGTTTAAGAACGTAAGAAAAATACACTTAACTTGAATTGGATAACTCGATGTTGTTCCCTATCTCTTTTGCCTGCAATTTGTTAAAGTTGGGGTTCAGGAATATATTCTCCCCAGCATATTGAGTTTATGAAAGTAGAACGATATATTTGATTTGCTTCTCAACCCAGAAATTTGGAACCAAATACATTTTATCCTGTCTTTATTTGGTGAATAAAGGTTTACCTAGAGAAAGTACTCTTGCTTCGGTCGTCCCCTTGTAGATCAGGAGAAAATGCTCAACAGACCAGTAACTCAAGTCTTAATGAAATCATGAGAAATACAATTTTAACTTTGCCCAACAAAATTAGCCAATGTGCTCTCAAGCCATGTGTATTTAGAAAGCAATAGATTTTGATCATGTTGTATTCAAGGAATGACTATTGTGCACCTATTGCATAACTGTCAATAAAGTCCAATACTTGAGCACTGAAACTTGTTGTCCTTTGCACTTTTTAATTCAAACTATTACAAATGGTGTTCACGTTCCACTTTCCCGTGCTGATCATGATTAATTGTCGTTTCATCTTTTGCATCATGAAAGTTGCCTATTCTTTACATTTAAACGACACATTCCATTTTTCCCTTGGTAAATAGAAAAGCATCAACAAACAAAACCGGCTATTCCGAAATGGGTTGTAACTCGTCAGTGAACAATGTGCGTAATGTCGTCATTCCTCATCTGTTGGGATCCAGAAATATTCCACTGTTTTCCTGCTTCTCCGTGGATGCCCGGCCTCGTGCTCCCCTCCCAGGCCGGGAGACAGATCACCAAAGTGAGATTGGCCCAGGTCCTTTCCCACTCGCGGGGCAGATACTCTGAACATGCTCCTGGGAAAAGGAAGCAGTCACTCAAGTGTGAACATGTTTAGTACTGTACCTCTGTCTATTTCAAGCTCAACCTGACATGGAACAACCTATTCAAGGGTTGGAAAAAAACCCACTGGGATTCTAGAAAAATTAAAATGGTCAAGGCATCCTAAGTCCTTGGTTACCTGGATGAGCTCCTGTCAGCATCCTCAGCCCCATGCTCTGGTGTGGAGATGAAGATTGGATCCCCTTCCTGAGAGAGAGAGAGAGTGAACTTGATTGCAGCAGGGCAAGGAAGCATATAGAAACGCCTTCAGTTTGCACCAACATCACTTGACCTATAGTGATGTTCTGTGCAATGATGGTTAAACCCTCTCACTGTGAAGTTCCTGGGAGTGCCATCTTGATTCTTCAGAATCTTCACCCTCTGGTCATTTTCTGTCATGCAGAGGAAAAAGCTTTTGATAGTAGCTTGGCACTGGGGAGAGAAAAGTCAACATAAATTAACTAGTGAGTAAGAATTTATCCTAGGCCTGGTCAACAGCTAGATGGCGCTATTGTCTCATCTCAACTACCTCTGTTATTGTGATGGGACCTGATTGACATCCCAGATATTCATTAGACTATAGCCCACTGAAAGACAAAAGTGGGATTATTGCTGATACATTTGGTGCTGCAGAAGGGGTCTGAGTCTGACTCACTGCTTTGCTCTGCCTCTGAGACTTGAGGTCCTCCTGGGCTTTGAAGATGTCTGCCAGAGCCTGATGTTTCTCCCTCCAGTTGAGACACTCGGTTGTGCGCTCCTGCCTCTCCTTCTCCACCAGCCGCCTCTCCTGGTTAGCTTCCTGCTTCGCCTGGCTGTCCTTCTCACTCTGCTCCTCCGCTACCAACGCCCTGCGCCTCGAACTCACCTCCCTGCAGACAGACATCACAGTGGATAGTCTAATTCACCAACTGTGTGGTCTACAACTATTTTATAGGACAGCCTTAAAGCCTGGCATGGCATGTACGGTTATGGTGTCCATATTAGGACATCCTCAGCAGGACGTGTGTCAGTCTTATCGAGTTGTCATTCTCCTACAGAATGCATTATACTGCGTATACATAGAATATATAACATAAGAACTACATGATGCCACATCTGTAGCCTTACTTTTCGTTGACTTTTGTGTTCTCATCCATCACTTGTCTGAGTTTGTGCCTCAGAGCATCCCTGTCCCCCTCCAGACATCTGTTCTCTTCCAGCAGAGCCTGTTTCTCTCCTGATATCCTGTCTAGCTTCAGCCTTGTCTCAAAATAGTTCTTCTCCGTTTGTGCCAGAAGAAGCTGAGCGTCTTGGTGCTGTTGGAGACAGCATAGACATCATCACAAGCTACTGGGTCTCGTATTCTACATAGGGCAAACCTGACTGAGCCAAAGGTTAGTGTGTACTATTACTTGTTGCACTACTATAGGACCGTAATTAGTCGCAAACTGAGAGAGTGTCTGTGTTCGTGCGTGTGTTTAGATACCTGTTTTTTTAGCTTCAGCAAGTCCTCGCTCAGTTGGCTCCTGTCTGCCTCTGTCAGTTCTCTGTCCTGCCTTAGACTGTGGGCCCGGGCCTCTGCAAGGGCCCTGTGCTTCTCTGCCTCAGCCCGCGCATCGGTCGCCTCTTCCGCCACTCGGGTGCACAACGTCGCTCTCTGCTGGGCCAGATACACCTTGTGCTTCAGCTGCGGAGGCCAGAGCAAATGGGTTTTACACACAGAGGAGGAATGTTACTGTTCTCAGCTGTAATATGACGATGCAGGATTAGACCAGTTTAAGAATGATGATTTTCAAGTGGAGTTGAAAAGCTATAGTGGCACTGGCAAATGACCTATGAGAACTGGGAGTACTGCTTTATGTGTTGAATTAGCTCGTGTTTTCTACTGCATCGCCGTTAAATAGTGCCTGTCTTTTCTGCTGTGTTGGAGAGAGGAAGAGGGACAGTACCTCTTTGACCTGGGCCTGGAGCTCCTGGTTAAGGTTTCTCAGGTTCCTCATGGTGAGTTCATTCTCTGTCCGCATCGTAATCCGCTCCATGTGGATCTCATTGGATAGATACTTATTTTCCTTCTTTAGGTCTTCACATTCCTAAGGTTTACATAAACATGGAAACAAGACAGACACATTTTCACTTCTAAATTTCTGGGTTTCATACAATCAACACATGCATGCACACACTACCATCAGGTAGCCGAGCGGTTAAGAGCATTGGGCCAGTAACCAAAAGGTCGCTGGTTTGAATTCTGAGCCGGAAGGTGGAAAAATCTGCCGTTCTGCACTTGAGCAAGGCAGTTAACCCCCAACAACAACTGCTCCCGGGCACCGATGAGGGGTTGGGTTAAATGCGGAAGTCACATTTCAGTTGAATGCATTCAGTTTTAGAGCTGACGAGGTATCCCCCTTTTCCTCCTAGACCTTACCTTTCTCTTCCTCACCAGCTCTCCTTGCAGATGGTTGATCTGTAGGAAGGATCCGCTGACGTTAACGCTGTGGGCACTAACCGGTCTGATGGCCCGCACAGGCCTTCTGTGTGGCGTAGAGAACCCCTTCACCTCCTCCACCTGCTCCTTCCCAAACACTATCCTCCCGCCACCTCCCCCGTTCCCATTCATATTGCTGCTGCTCAGGGAGAAAGACTTGTATATCCCGTTGTCCAGCGCCAGAGGCTTTGGTGAGGAGAGGCACTGCAGGTTGCTGTGAGATGTGGCTCTCAGCGACATGTTGAATCCAGATCCAGAGATGTGGTCTGATTCAACCTTACAAGTAGGTATACTAGGCTTCGAGTATGGATGGAACTCATCAACTGCCAAATCCCACCAAGAGATACTCTCCTTACTTCAGGAATTAAGTCCTTGTCTAGTGTTGTGTTTACTCCACTGGTCTCTGGGAGGTGAAGGATCCTATCACTGGAGGAATGGATGAAATATTCATTGGGTAATGTGATAGGTCAGCACGAGGGACTGGAGAGAAACCGTACTCTACCGGTTGTGCTTGGAAACCTTAACAGGTGGCAGAAGTGCTGGGGTGGGGGCCTGCTAGCTTGATTAATTACACTGCTACTTAGAGACCACTTAGAGGTGGTTGATATCATCCTCTATGAAGGAATATCTATGGAGGATCAGATTATCTTTAGATTTATGAATATCAGGAAAGTGAGAACAGGGGACTCTGACTTTACTGACAAACAATTATCACACTATTTACCAGAACGCTTGGATGTGTTTTTTATAGAGTGACATAATATCCCACACTTGTTTCTACACTCTTCACCGACACTACTGGAAAAGACTGGTGGTCACTCCTGACTTAGGAAGTGTGGCCAATTAGCCTCTACTACACTTTCTGATAGGCTCTAGTCGTATCCTTTACAAACACTGAGCTCCAGTGATCCATTTTACCCCAGAACAGGAAACTAACCCTTCTCCTCTTTGGAAGTATTATTTACACACAGCAGTCAAAGTAGAACAAATCCCACTACCCTGCTTTGGTTCCACGTGAATCACTACAAAGAATGAATAGACACAACATCCATGACAATGTCTTTCAATCAAAGTGGCATCATGATAACATTATTTGTTCCTCTGGTGAAGTAGAGGTTAATCCAGGACCTGCAGTGCCTAGCTCGACTCCTATTCCCCAGGTGCTCTCATTTGTTGACTTTTGTAACCGTAAAAGCCTTGGTTTCATGCATGTAAACATTAGAAGCCTCCTCCCTAAGTTTGCTTTATTCACTGCTTTTTAGCACACTCTGCAAACCCGGATGTCTTAGCCGTGTCTGAATGCTGGCTTAGGAAGACCACCAAAACCTCAGAAATTTCCATCCCTAACTATAACATTTTCCGCCAAGATAGAACTGCCAAAGGGGGCGGTGTTGCAATCTACTGCAGAGATAGCCTGCAGAGTTCTGTCTTACTATCCAGGTCTGTACTCAAACAATTTGAGCTTCTAATTTAAAATATCCACCTTTCCAGAAACAAGTCTCTCACCGTATAGATCACCCTCTGCCCCCAGCTGTGGCCTGGCAACCATATGTGAATTGATTGTCCCCCATCTATCTTTAGAGCTCGTGCTGCTAGGTGACCTAAACTGGGACATGCTTAACACCCCGGCCATCCTACAATCTAAGCTTGATGCCCTCAATCTCACACAAATTATCAATGAACCTACAAGGTACAAACCCAAATCCGTAAACACGGGCACCCTCATAGATATCATCCTAACCAACTCTCCCTCCAAATACACCTCTGCTGTTATCAACCAAGATCTCAGAGATCACTGCCTCATTGCGTGGTCAAACAACCACCCTTCATCACTGTCAAATGCTCCATAAAGCACTTCAGCGAGAAGACCTTTCTAATCGACCTGGCCGGGGTATCCTGGAATGATATTGACCTCATCCCGTCAGTAGAGGATGCCTGGTTATTCTTTAAAAGTGCTTTCCTCACCATCTTAAACAAGCATGCTTCGTTCAAAAAATGTTGAACCAGGAACAGATATAGCCCTTGGTTCACTCCAGACATGTCTGCCCTTGAACAGCACAAAAACATCCTGTGGCGTACTGCATTAGCATCGAATATTCCCCGTGATATGCAACTTTTCAGGGAAGTTAGGAACCAATATACACAGGCAGTTAGGAAAGCTAAGGCTAGCATTTTCAAACAGAAATTTGCATCCTGTAGCACAAAGTCCAAAAAGTTCTAGGACACTAAAGTCCATGGAGAATAAGAGCACCTCCTCCCAGCTGCCCACTGCACCGAGGCTTGGAAACACTGTCACCACCGATAAATCCACTATAATTGAGAATTTCAATAAGCATTTTTCTACCGCTGGCCATGCTTTCCACCTGCCTTACCTCCCTTATCTTATCTCATTTGCACACACTGTATATAGATTTTCTTCAACTCTATTATTGACCGTGTGTTTTGTTTATTCCATGTGTAACTCTGTTGTTGTATGTGTCGAACTACTTTGCTTTATTCTTGGCCAGGTCTCAGTTGTAAATGGAACTTGTTCTCAAATAGCCTACCTCGGTAAATAAAGGTGAAATAAAATAAAATAAAAATGTATGTACAGTTGAAGTGGGAAGTTTACATACACTTAGGTTGGAGTCATAAAAACTCGTTTTTCAACCACTCCACACATTTCTTGTTAACAAACAAGTTTTCTCAAGTCGGTTATGACATCTACTTTGTGCATGACACAAGTAATTTTTCCAACAATTGTTTACAGACAGATTATTTCACGTATAATTCATTGTATCACAATTCCAGTGGGTCAGAAGTTTACATACACTAAGTTGACTGTGCCTTTAAACAACTTGGAAAATTCCAGAAAATGATGTCATGGCTTTAGAAGCTTCTGATAGGCTAATTGACATCATTTGAGTCAATTGGAGGTGCACCTGTGGATGTATTTCAAGGCCTACCTTCAAACTCAGTGCCTTTTTGCTTGACATCATAGGAAAATCAAAAGAAATCAGAACAAAAATTGTAGACCTCGACAAGTCTGATTCATTCTTGGCAGCAATTTCCAAACGCTTGAAGGTACTACGTTCATCTGTACAAACAATAGTACGAAAGTATAAACACCATCGGACCACACAGCCGTCATACCGCTCTTCAACTGTACATTACTGGCAGCTTTAGATTTTAGTGTTTTATATATGCAGGCCTCAACCACTACCCTAGGAGCACTTGATTCAGCGTATCATGCAACCCTCAGGTTTGTTACAAATCAATAACGTCTAACATATTGTCATCTCTGCAGCACTGTTGGCTGGTCATCATTAACCTTGCGTAGGCTTAAACACTGGTATATACTGATTTCTAAGGCCATATTGGGTAAAATGCCATTTTATCTCTTCTTTTTTAGTCAGCTCGGTAGATAAATAAAAATTACGGTCACCTTCTCATTTGCTTCTAACAGTACCAAAACATAGAACAGGTCATGGTTGAAATAGTTTTAGTTACTTAGCTCCGTGGTCCTGGAATTCTCTCCTGAACATTTTAAAATTTGAGGATCTAGTTTTGTTGGTGGAGTTTAAGCACTTGATCGATGTATATATGATAGTGTAATTGTCTTTAGGACAGCTGTTTTTAGTCAAGACTTTTGTGTTTTTAACGTAATATGTCATTTTTGTACTATATGTGTTTATAGTTTTGTTTAATGTTTTGTTAGTGTATGTAAGTTGTTTTGTCTGAAACGTTGTTCCACCTGCTGCTATTGGACCAGGTCTCTCTTGGAAAAGAGATAGTATCTCAATGAGGATAAACCTGTATAACTAAAACTATATCTATACAAATTTTAATTGGGGAAATTCCTGTATTCTATGAATGACGCGCTTTGGATGTATTGTTTGGGGGTTGGCATGGTATCCAGGAAGAATGGCCTTGACACGACCTGTGTAGGGCCGTATTTTACAGTAACCTTGAACAGGCAGGATGTGCTTGACAAGGTCTTTAACACTGAGATATTCAGATGATGTACAATTTACTGTTTTTATCACTCTGTACAAGCATTTTTTGGAATGACGCCGATTTTCAAAACAATAAATGCATTTTCAAAAGATACATATATTAATCAAAACTATATTATAATGTGAAAATTGCAAATGCATGAATCAAAAGAACACGACTGCCTGCAAAAAAGATCAACAAAATCACACCTATCGATCAAGTCCAAGCAGACAAAACAAAGTCTGTCTTTTAAAAATCCCAGTAGATAGATGAAAAAACAAAATGCACTCACTAAATCATTATGATCAAAATTAGAAGTATTAATATTCAAAGGTGCAGAATTACTCTCCTTTCATGCATATTTTACCAAAATATTTCATACACATCAAAACAAATATTATTCCTGATAAATATTTTAATAAAAAATAAGCACATTGTGTGCTGGATTCAATAATCGGTATCATCCAAATCCATGTATTCAATACATAGGCTGGTTTGCTCATAGTTTTGTAGACCATTGGTGCACAGAAACACAATCCACAATAGAAATAAGGAAAGATGAATACAGTGAAGGAACACAACTGATATGAATGTATAGGCCTCAATCCACACCAAAGTAAAGCTCTGTGATGGAAGGTCACAATGTTGGAGATGATGACTTCCAAGTAACCCAAAGTTACTTTGAACTAACCCAACTTCATTCTCTGCATCTATGCATGTCCACGATATTGTAACAAATAAACATTAGACAGTCCCATTGCCTAGATATTTCCTATATTGTACATGGTATGACACTGATGGGATGATTTATAATTTTGTGCAGTAGTATTTACTGACTGCCGGAAACAGTTAACATAAGTGCACAAATTTATCTTCTGATGAAAATAATGTCTTACTATTCTGTGAATAAAAACACAACAGTGAATTTTGTATTCACTGATGACATTTGTATTTAAAGTTTTGCAAAAGGTGGTCTAAGATATGCAAGTCAGGTACAAAGCCAGAGGGGTACTCCAGGCCAAAATACAGTTGGTGGTACAGTAATTGAAAAAGGTTGGGAACCACTGCTATACACCAATCCAGTGTAGATTTCAACACAAAACTGTATCAGTGTGGCAACTGTTTTAAAGGATAGGATCCCCCCCCCCACCTCCAATCCTCAGTTTATGAACCGTGCATTACATCACAAGACTCAATACTAATATCCCATGCATTACGACCCACTTCCTGTGTTTCCTATGGGACCAATCAAATGTGTTTTTTTGCCGTGGAAATCTACAGATCAGAAGATGAGACCATAAAATCTTTGACGCAGAGAAAATATGGGATTTTTTTTTAACACTTCCTCTGTGTGTGTTTATGTTGTTTATCAGGAAGATGGATGCAGTGTGGCATCGTTTAGTAGTTTGAGTTGTTTTCATTCAACAATGGCTTTCCTCCTGTCTTCTTAATGACTCTCTTGATGTCATTATGGGAAGGGGAATTGGCAATTCTTTCATGTTGTGTGTGAGAGAGAAATTCTGATTCCGAACATCAGTCGTTAACGTGTCCCATTCTTAAAACATAGTTTCCGATCTCAAGCAGTAACCCGACAACGAAGCCACCACAACTTCCTCAGCCAAGCCTCCCTTTAAAAATCAATTGGTTGCACCCACTGACCCTCACTGGGTTATGTGAACACGCTGTAGCCTGTATTCTTTGATGTGAGTGCCTGGCGACAGGTAGCCTACAGTTCCATGTTGATCTAAAGAGATGGGAAGAGCTTCCAATCACCAGGTCAAAAAGCAGCAGGGGGGAAATCCCTTGAGAATCAGTGCTATGTTGTGAAGAAGAACCTCCTCCTCCACTTATAGATTGGCCTGTCACACTAACCATAACTCTGCTAGAACTAAGTGCTGGCGAAACAAAAACAGAAGTGGTTGAAAACCGGTCCTGTCGAAATGAGGAATGGGTCCTTGATTGTTTTCCTGTCTGGCAGATACTGTGGTCTAAATCAACCGCTACATATGATATTATGTGCATTTGTAGACAATGCGTTGGCTGTTTGTTATGACATTTCATCGCATCTCATGATGAATTCACCCTGGGTCAAATGCTCACATTCGCCGCCCTCCTGAACCCAAAATATATTCTACAAATAAAAGATGTTATTTCACAATCCATATGTTATTATGTAATAATAAAAACATATGTGTGAGAGGTGAATCCAGAACAGGCTGTGCTCCAGAGCTCCCCCCATTTGGTTTTTAAAGGTATGTGTGGCCCCCGATTCGGGGGCTCCAAACAGATTTGGCCCCTCTTCCTGTTTCCTCTTTCCCAGTGTCCTTTATGACTATGTCTCAAATGGTACACTAATTCCATTTAAAGGGCACTACTTTTGACCAGGGCCCATGCATGTAAGGGGGCATTTTGGACACAACCTCTGTCGTCACCCCTGGAAGTGGACATTGTTTGGCGAAAGTTGCCCCGCTCACTCTCTTTATTCTGGTAGCATCTTCACTATAGTGCACCATTAAGAGTCTGATATTAAATGTTACCAGACAAACCATGGCAAGGGTCTGGCTCTTTTCTTGCCTTCTGTTCACCATGGCTGTGTATGCACTGACTTTTGAATTCAATCTCATTAAAGGTAAGGCACCTTTTTTTGGTATGATGGGATTTTAAAAAATATAAATGTATCAATATGAAAGAAGGGATGCTGCAGATGTTTAGAGTTCCGTTGCATTGCTATGGGCCCGGGCAATATATATTTATAACCATTTTGATTACACTTCCCTGAAGCAATCAGATAATGCTTTATTATTTGTTATAAGCATGCATGAGCACTCATAAAGTCTTATGTGCTTATAATATGTCATGTATTTCTATGTGGAATTTCTTTAATGGATGAAACATTAAGTCATTTTCGATAATTTTTTAGATGAAAGTAAGACATTATAACAAGTTATTCAAAGTCAACAACTTATGACAAGTCTTATAATGCATTACACATAGATCTATTTAAATAAGAGTAATAAGAGTAATATTTTTTTGTTTGTTGCAGTTTTCAGTACTCTTGTGTGTAGTCTACTCTTATTGCAATACATTCCATCTGATGGATTTGACTTGTGCAGTTTTCCCTGAGGTTGGCAGAAACTCTGGAGTGTCCATGGTGTCTTACGGGAATCAATATGCCCTGAACGCCTCTCAGGCTAGAGCCATGTGCCTCTTCCTGAACATCTCCATAGCGACCTGGGAACAGGTCCATACTGCTCACCAACATGGACTGGAGACATGCGGGTATGCTGAACACTGTAGGGTGGAGTGGTGGCAGAAATGTCCCACTGGGTATGTCCCCTTTTAAGGGAGTGCAAATTGTGTATGTGTGCAGATACAGGATCGTGAAGGTAATAGGCTTGTTAAATTACGTCGATAGTTCTACATGTTTAACCAAAATAGTCAAATATTTATTCATATAAATTCCAAGAAGTAAAAATTCCTGTATGGTTAAAGTTGGAGATCTGTACTGTAAATCTCCTAGAGACATTATACATTTGACCAATACATTTGTAAAAAGTATAAAAATAAAATCTCTTAAATATCCACTACAAAATAATATCTCGTGGGGTCTTTCAAACAGATATGGCTGGATAGATGAACAGATTGCAGTTATCCCTCGCATTGTGAAGAGCATGAAATGTGGCAGGAATAACATTGGGTTAATAAGATGGAGAGCACCGATAAAAACACCCTTTCATGTGTTTTGTTTCAATTTAACAGGTACATATAACTTGTGTATATTTAATTATAATGCATGTTAAATTAACTAAAGCAAAGTATTGATCATAAACATGTTGCAATGAAAAATGCATTTGAAAAATAGTTTGAATGTGCTTTACTTTAGAAAATTTACTTGTTGATGCCTTCGCTCACCCCATGCAGATTTAGAGAATCCTTTGGATATCACAACACCTAAAGTCCAGACCACAACAAAAACTATGACCACTACTACAGTCTCAACATCAGCACCAACTACTACCAGAACTGTGAAAAACAGGGTCAAGACAACACCTAAAGTTCCAGCACCTAAATCAACAACACAAGTCTCAAGATTGGCCCCCACTACCACAACAACGACCACTCACCTGGTCCAGTCAACAACCAGCTTCATCTCCACCTCTCCTCCTCCCTCCCCATCCCCCTCCTCCCTCCCTTGTCCCACTTCCCTCTCCCACTTACTTCCCACATCATCTCTCTCTCTCCCCAGCTCTTTCTCTCCCTCTCCACCTCTCATCTCGTTTTTGTCTTTCACCTCTTCCTCCCTCGTTTCCTCTCCTTCTCAAAACACCTCCAACCACATCGAGAGCCCAGCCGGAGGTCGGTAGTAATCCTCAAATGGCTTTTTTTGTATTGTCAATTACATTTATGATCAGCTTCCATTTTAGATTGTTATAATATATTTGACACACCATTATCCTTTCAGCAATATCTACGGCGCTCCTCGCCGTTCTACCCTTGCTGGCTGCGGCAGTAGCAGTGTGTTACTACAAAACGTGGGTCTTATGTTTATATTGCTGTGTACTTACTTTGATCATAAGCATGTTATACATATTATACTATACGTTGATTATAAAGATTTTATACATGATTATACGTGAAGATATTTATAACTAACCAAAAATAGTTCATCTGTGTCGTTTACAGTGGAAGCAAATGAAGCATAGTATGCAGAACAAGCAGAGGTGGGCAAAGCCAAGCACGAGCTAGCGAGATCCTATTGGCGCGTTGTAGCATGTATTTGCATATTTCCGTTACGGAACTTCTCCTCTGTGAAGTGCGCATGTGCACAAACTCAATTCGACCTTGCACTCCTTCTAAATAAAGCCCTTTTTTAAAACTTTCGCAAAGCGTCAAGTCTATAAAACGTAGTGAATTTTGTTCGTAACAGAGTGTAGTTTTGGGAAAAGAAAAATGTATTGAGATCAGATGTTTCATCGATGAGAAAATTAGCAGAATGTCGGCTCAGTTTCACCTAGTTCTATCCTCTCCCACTACCCGTGACTGGACTTTTTCTCACTACCAAATTTGGTGGTGAGAAAATATACTAAACGGATGCTTCAGCTCTATACCCCCTTTGACGTGTCTGGGTTGCATCTTCGGTCTGTGGTAAAAAATGCACTAGAACTGTTAGTGTAACATGTTACCATTTGCTCTTCTCTCCATGTTTCCTTTAAATTTACTTCAAAGGACCAGGGGTGTTTTCCCAATCCAATTCTGGCGCAGAGGACAGCACAACTTGAAGGATGACATAGAGACTGAGATGTGGAGACACACGGACAGTGAGATGGATCTGCAGGACCCACAACAGAGAGAAGGAGAGGAGAATGGAGACAGGAAGTTCACCAGTGACATCATCGTCAGTAATCCAGAGACCACAACAAATGGCCCTTAGTAGCAATACAGTGAGGCAAAAAAGTATTTAGTCAGCCACCAATTGTGCGAGTTGAGTTTACCAAAAAGTTCTATTTTGGTTTCATCTGACCATATGACATTCTCCCAATCTTCTTCTGGATCATCCAAATGCTCTCTAGCAAACTTCAGACGGGCCTGGACATGTACTGGCTTAAGTAGGGGGACACTTCTGGCACTGCAGGATTTGAGTCCTTGGCGGCGTAGTGTGTTACTGATGGTAGGCTTTGTTACTTTGGTCCCAGCTCTCTGCAGGTCATTCACTAGGTCCCCCCGTGTGGTTCTGGGATTTTTGCTCACCGTTCTTGTGATCATTTTGACCCCACGGGGTGAGATCTTGCGTGGAGCCCCAGATCGAGGGAGATTATCAGTGGTCTTGTATGTCTTCCATTTCCTAATAATTGCTCCCACAGTTGATTTCTTCAAACCAAGCTGCTTACCTATTGCAGATTCACTCTTCCCAGCCTGGTGCAGGTCTACAATTTTGTTTCTAGTGTCCTTTGACAGCTCTTGGCCATAGTGGAGTGTGACTGTTTGAGGTTGTGGACAGGTGTCTTTTATACTGATAACAAGTTCAAACAGGTGCCATTAATACAGGTAACGAGTGGAGGACAGAGGAGCCTCTTAAAGAAGAAGTTGCAGGTCTGTGAGAGCCAGAAATCTTGCTTGTTTGTAGGTGACCAAATACTTATTTTCCACCATAATTTGCAAATAAATTCATTAAAAATCCTACAATGTGATTTTCTGGATTTCTTTTTCTCATTTTGTCTCATAGTTGAAGTGTACCTATGATGAAAATTACAGGCCTCTCTCATCTTTTTAAGTGGGAGAACTTGCACAATTGGTGGCTGACTAAATACTTTTTTCCCCCCACTGTATATGGCCATGTTGAGGGGGATTTACAGTGCTGAAAAAGACATTAGCTAAATATATTGTTGACTAACAGGAACTGCAGAAATAAATATTAGGAACTGTAAAAATAATAGAGCTCTGCAGAGGTTTTTTTCAGATAATGTTTCTGATAATTCAATGTATTTTTTGTTTTATAAATGATTGAAAACAATCAAACTAAAATATTGTCCTTTGCCTAGATTCACTGTCATCTATTTATTTAAGTTTTTTTATTGATTTATTTGATTCGTCTGTCCAACTTGTATTTTTGTACAGTTTTAAGTCCCATTTTGTTTTATGAGTTGCAGCAAATCTTCACTTTTGTTCAATCAAAAAATGAATGCTACAAAACTGTTGATTTATTGGGATGGGTCTAGTGCGGTGGTTTCCAACCAGGGGTACTAGGACTCCTGGGGGTACTTGGCCTATCCACAGTAGTTCCCAACCAAGGGTACGTGGCCTATCCACAGTGTGTTCTTGAGAGGACTCAAGACCATAGGCTTACTGGTACATTTCACATGAGGGGGTACTTCCGAGGAACTCAGGGCTGGTGGTACAGTCGGGCATCATGCACCCCAAAAATCTGAGGGGGCACAAAGTACTTGAGGGTGGCTGGAGTTGGATAAATGTAGATTTTTCAAACACCTGAAACAACTTTATACTGCAATCTTCAGAGCATGATGCTCAGTGATGGACTTGGACTGATATAAGTTCTGGTACTCATTATTTATGTACCTTTATTTAACTAGGCAAGTCAGTTAAGAACAAATTCTTATTTACAATGACTGCCTAGGAACAGTGGGTTAACTGCCTTGTTCATGGGCAGAATTACATATTTTTACCTTGTAAGCTCAGGTATTTGATCCAGCGACCTTTTGATTACAGGCCCAACAAGCTAACCACTAGGCTACCTGCCGCCCCAATTTTGGTTGCAGGTACGTTTGAGCTAATATTCTATAAGAGGAACAGGAGCTCAAGCAGTAGAACATTTGAGGTGCCAGTGAGCTCCTGCACTGATTATGCTTAATTATATGTAAAAAAAAGAAGATTTTTTCTGCATATCTAAGCATACATCTTGAGCTGTCTGTATCCTCCTGACTGGTGTTTTTTTTAAATATTTTTTTTTACAGAAACGACATAAAATCTGTGTAACAGGAAGGAATATGAGTCTTATTCAGTACATTTAGTTATTGCATGCTTTTCTAAAGTCTACCAACCTTGCCAGTAGGCATGCCAGCTAAGATAGTTAGACAAGCTAGTGAACCTAACTTAATTGATAGCTTGAAATGGCTTCTTGGTAGCTAACATTAGTTATGAGGTTGGGAGATTGGGAACCTAAATGGGCTTTCATAAAATTGCAAGGTGACTAGCAGTATTACAGAGAAACAAAACCAAAAAATTATAATTGTAAATTATTATTGTTACAGGCCAAATCTAAAGGGGCATGTCTCCCTGTGCCCCATATGGGCATGATGCCTCTGCGTACAGTAACCTAAAAAGGTTGGGAACCACTGGCCTAGAGAATACGTTTTGGGATGGTGGAGACTGTTCCCTTACAAAAAAATATTGCAGTCAGAGTGCAGTATAACTACAGTTAGAGGGCAGTATACTGTAACTGCAGTTTGCTGAAAATACTGCATCCAAAATAACAACAGCAGCATCACTTTTTTTTACTGCAGTAATTTTGTAGTGTAACTGCAGTTAGAGTGCAGTATAACTGCAGTTATTCTACAATTACTGCATCCAAAATACCACAGTTGACTGCAGATTCTGCACTTTAACTGCAGTTTCAAAACGTCAATCTTTTTTTGTAAGGATTGCGTTTCACTGCCATCTACTGGCAGGAGAGGCTTCTTTAATGAGTAAAGCCAGTGTGTCTATGTATGAGGATAACTCAACACTATACATGTCAGCTACAACAGCAACTGAAATGACTGCAACACTTAACTAAGAGCTGCAGTTAGTTTCAGAGTGTGTGGCAAGGGATAAGTTAGACCTAAATATTTCTAAAACTAAAAGCATTGTATTCGGGAAAAATCATTCACTTAACCATAAACCTCAACTAAATCTTGTAATAAATCATGTGGAAATTGAGCAAGTTGTAGTGACCAAACTGCTTGGAGTAACCCTGGATTGTAAACTGTCACAGTCAAAACATATTGATACAACATTAGCTAAGATGGGGAGAAGTCTGTCCATAATAAAGCGCTGCTCTACCTTCTTAACAGCACTATCAACAAGGCAGGTCCTACAGGCTCTAGTTTTGTCACACCTGGACTATTGTTCAGTCATGTGGTCAGTCATGTGGCGCATGCTCAATAATATCTAGTGGTTACAATACCCGGAAAATAACGAGTTCGAGGCAGAAAATTACTTCTCTCTTTGATCTTAATTATTCCGTATTAACGGAAGTCTGCCATAATGCGACGTTTCGGTTCTGTGCAGCAAAAGATATCTTGTGTGTTTTTGACTGAGGTGAAAGAGGAACAATCCAGAAAACGCGAATGTCAAGTGAGTATGAGTTACTGCAGATAGCAGCTAACGTTAGATCGCTAACGTGCGTTGCTAACTAGTTAGGTAAAATAACAGGTAAAATAACTAAAATTAACAGTTAGAATATATCCTAAATACTACTGTATACATGAATGGTTTTGTAGATTAATGTTGTATTTGTTTTCCTAATAGCTACGTTTTGTTATGATTCTTACTCTGCACAATAGTTAGGTGGATACTAAGCTAATGCTAACTAGCTAATACGTCAACACAGCAGCAGTTTATTGGTTAGTGATGCAGTCTGATGTTACCCCATTGAATGAAAACCAGAGCCATGTTTAGTACGAAAACGTGGAACGTTGCAGATAGAAATGCCATGACTAAAGCTGACGTGATTTAATATTATATATACCAAAGAGATGTTTGCTCTAGCTACATCATACATTTCTATCAACGTTGTCCTGCTGATCGCGGCCCAGTTGAGCTCTTGAAATGTGTCCACTGTAAGGGTGATTTCACCATCTTCTCTCTTTTGTGGCACCAATATGAGGGGTTATGGCAGGGGAAACGGTGCTACCAATTATATTTACATGTTCATAGTATCTTCTGATTACAATTATTCTCTCATCTTTTAACTAAATGCAATCTATTAACCTCCAAAATGTAAGTTAGTATATATAGCTGTCTGATAACACATTCTGATAGAATGGCTTGTCTTGCACAAGGTAAAAACCCAGAGTGGATTGTTAGAAAAAGATCTTGGTAACTTTCTAAACATAGCAATGTGAAGGCAAGGAGAACTCAAATCACAAAATAGGTGAAAGGAACTGGGAAGAGAGTTGAGTCCTCATTCAAAGGCAAGGGAAGTTTGAATACAAAGAGAACAGTTATTTAGCTTTTTTTCTTTTTACCCCAGAGTTAGAGGAATATATGTGAAAACACCAAGATGCACATATCTTTATGTATATTCTATGACAACAAACACATTTCAATTGATATGGCACAATACAACAAAATATGACCATAGTTTTTAGGTTATGATTGATTTAGGTTATGATATATTTTTTTTAGCAACTTTGATTTACCGGTAGCTGCTAAAAAAAGACAGTCAGTTGCACGTACTATGCAGGAAATCTTCGCCGTAATGATATGTCCCTCTTCGTTATCTTTTTTTCTAACAGCAATTTCAGGTTGTAGCCACTGAAAATGTGAACCCTACAGCACTGGAATCGAATATTGACTGTGCACTTGCCACAGAAAAGCTGGATGGCACCTGCTGCTATGTTTCAATTTATAAAGGTGAGCGTTGAACTGCATAAATTAACATTGCAGTCCACACACCTGGGCCTTTATACCCTCGTTATGGAAAAAATGAAGCTCCCTCAATGAAATGTCTACACTGTAAATGGTTTCTTTCTTTTCCAGGGCAATCATACCTCTGGGCTCGACTAGATCGGAAGCCCACCAAGCAGGCAGACAAGAGGTTCAAGAAGCATCAGTATTCCCACAAAAGTTACAAAGGTTTTACGTGGAATGTGAAAGAAGACTTTAAGACGGTTCCAGACTCTTGGGTCCCGGCACACAGAGTTCAGCACCACAATGGACAGCCTGTACCAGATGACCACGGACACATCCCAGGTGGGACACTATATATGGACACACTCCTCGAGCTGGTTTCCCGGACATTGATTAACTAAAAGGCCTGTCACTCGCTTTTCACTATTTTCTATTTACAAACGGTATGTCCTTTATATGGAAACTAAAATACTGATTGTACTTTTTCAATGTATGTTTAGGTTGGGTTCCAGTGGAGAAAGACAACAAGCAGTACTGTTGGCACTCGTCTGTTGTGGACTATGATGCTGGTGTAGCGCTGGTTCTGAGGCCAAGTGCTGAGAAGGAAGACCTGCTAGAGATCACCATGGTACCACTGGCTGATCTCCTGGAGCAAACCCTGGAGCTTATTGGAACCAACGTCAATGGGAACCCATATGGTAAATGTGACATACAGTCCAAGTCCTCCACTGTACATGTATACATGCACTTCTGAACGTGGCCTTTTAGCAAGATCATCTAAATATTGTGTCGTTTCTGACAGGGTTGGGAAGTAAAAAGCAGCCTGTCCACGTCCTGGTTGCCCATGGGAGTGTACACATCAGGAACCCTCCCCCGGTGGACTACCAGCAGTTGTGTTCCTGGTTCCAGGACAGCCAGGAGGGCCGTGTTGAGGGCATCGTCTGGCACTGTAATGACGGGACACTGGTCAAGGTAAGCGCTCTAGAACCCATCAGAGGCTCCTATTATGCAATTAAATTGAGACTTGGACTGTGGTATGTCTTCAGATTTTCTTTGTTAGTTTTCTTTCATCACATCATAATGAAATTATGAAAAGTGTGTTATTTTGTTACCTCCAGGTCAGAAGCTTTGACATTTAAGTGGTAAAACCAGTGTTTGTTTGTTTGGCTGTAGCTCCATCGTCATCACCTGGGGCTGAGATGGCCGGATGGCGACACCATCCTGAATGCTCGGCCTGTGGTCGTCCACGTCGACGGGACCAAACGAGAGTATGACATCACCAGCAAGGACTTGTTTACATCTCTATCCCAGTTAAACGGACATCGCTTCAGCAGACTGCAGGACATCCAGTTTGACCCTTAACCTTTATTTAACCAGGAAGTCCTATTTAGGTCAGAAGACCTTTATCCCTAAATCCACCAGGATCTGCCCGGAGTCTTAAGAAACATTCCTGTTTGTAATTATCCATGGGTCGGTCAGGCTCACTTGGGGTAATAATGTCTCATAGTGATTATGTGAAGGTCTATGTCCTTAGTTTGGAAATGTGTGATAGCAGTGCAGCAATGGCAGCTTTCTGTGTTATCACTTTCATTCATCCCTTCATCCCATTCATTTTTCCCATAGGGATTTTACCCTATGACAGACAATGTCAGTATACAACAAGTTATTGCTCACGTATACCCTGTAATCATATAGCACTAGAAAGCTTAGATTCACAGCTATCCATCAGATACATTCTTGCAATGTTCAGGTCAACAGAACTTTGACCTCTATGGTACATATTATGAATTACATGTAATGGGGCAGCTACGCTTTTGGATTGTAACTTCGGTGATAGGAACACCACATTTCACACGCTCAGCTAGAACAGGGTTGAAAAAATATTTGTAGATACAGGGCCACTACAGCATTAACCCCACTGAAGCCTTTTTCCAATATGGCCGCCAAACAACTCAATTGGGTGTTATCGGATACATTTCGCATTACCATACCTGTATGGAATATAATTGTATTAGAATACATCTTGATTTAGACTATGTGTAATGGTTTGCTGCTCTCATCATCCAGATATTAGGTTAAAACGTATTGGCATTCCTATGGAATTTTACATTGTAATGTATGCAGTCCTCTGTTAATGAAAACAGTTAATATAATTTTCATCAGCTCACATCCATGTTTGAAGATTAAATATAGCAATTACTGATCATAACAGCTTCTTTGGCATATTCTAACCACAATTATGTCAAGTCATTTAACATTGTTATATGTTATAGCACACCTGGCTAATTTGGTTGTGTATTCTACATCACTAAGAACATTTCAAGATATTATTGGGAATAATATAATTTTTTCATACAGGTATGGTAATGCAACATTTATCCAATAAGACCCTTTTTAGTTGTTTGGCGGCCATGTTGGGGGAAAAAATTATGTGGGGTTCATGCGTGAATCCTGTGATGGTCCTGAACACTAAGAATGTCTCTGATGGAACGCAGAGAAAGCTACCATTGCTGTACTACTATCACACATTTTCTAACTCGAGGGACAGACCTTAAAAAGAAATCACTGAGATGTCGTCACCACAAGAGAGCCGGACGGCCCAGATTTAGGGGCCTTGCTCCAGGACTGTAAGCTTCCATACTGTATTACCATTAGTATGGTTGAACCAGACTAAATAGTGGGGTCACCAGTGAAACAATGGTGAGTGCAGTGTTCAATCTGGTTTAACCTGGCTATATGTCTTCCAACATGAACGAACCTGCCCAATAAAAAGCCTGTAAATATATTGAATATGTGTAGCCTAAGTATCATGTAAATGTACATATATTTTGACCAAATATCTATTTCAAAAGCTATTCCAAATGGTTTTTGCCCTTAAATTAAAAGCACAGTTTGGCCACTGATGTACACATATGCACATTAAATCTGCTTTATTGATAGAAGTAACGCAATAGAAAACGTATCAAACACAATCTAGCCAACATACTGTGCCTTCAGAAAGTATTCACACCCCTTAACTTTTTACACATTTTGTTGTGTTGCAGCCTGAATTTAAAATGGATTAATTTGAGATTTTGTGTCACTGGCCTATACAATACCTCAATGTCCAAGTGGAATTATGTTTTTAAATGAAAAAAGAAAAGCTGAAATGTCTTAAGTCAATTGTTATGGAAAAAAAGTTAACGTTTTCAAAAGTTCAATAGATTTTTTAAAAACATGATTTTTGATTTACTACCTCATCTCAGTACCCCACAGGTATAATTATCTGTAATGTCCCTTAGTTGAGAAGTTAATTTAATTTTTAAATATTTTATTTGTCCCTTTTCTCTCCTCCAAAACAAAACAAACATATGCACATACAAACAGTAACCAAATCTCTTCTGCCCAGACATGCATGCTCACACCCCCATTCCCAGTGCCTGCATCATCACTTGCCACCTGGGTCTAAATTGCACCAATTTGTTCTTCTCAGTCACCCATGCTATTTCAATAATTGATCATTAGATTTGTCCATTGTGTCAATGATGGCAGATTGATTTACTTCCAAGTAAAAAAATAAAAAAATAAAGGAGAAAATAATCGTCCAGCACATTGCAGACAGATGTAATTAAAGCAAGATTAAGTTGTAATACTTCTGACAGCTAACTTTCTAGCACCCCCAGCCCTGACATTGAGCAGTGAATTTCAAACACAGATTCAACCGGGGAAAAAAGGCACCTATTGATGGGTAAAAAATAAAAAAGCAGACGTTGAATATCCCTTTGAGCATGGTGAAGTTATTAATTACACTTTAGATGGTGTATCAATACACCCAGTCACTACAAAGATACAGGGATCCTTCCTAACTAAATTGCCAGAGAGGAAGGAAACCTGCTCAGGGATTTCACCATGACTTTAAAACAGTTGTGATAGGAGTAAATTGAGGATGGATCAACAACATTGTAGTTACTCCACAATACTAACCCAAATGACAGAGTGAAAAGAAGAAAGCCTGTACAGAATAAAAATATTCCAAAACATGCATCCTGTTCGTAATAAGGCACTAAAGTAAAACTGCAAAAAAAACGTGGAAAAGAAATTAAATTTATGTCCTGAATACAAAGCTTTGTGGGCAAATCCAACACATCACTGAGTACCACTCTTTATATTTTCAAGCATGGTGGTGGCTGCATCATGTTATGGGTATCCTTGTCATTGGCAACCTAGGGAGTTTCTTAGGATAAAAATAAACAGAATAGAGCTAAGCACATGCAGAATCCTAGAGGAAACCCTGGTTCAGTCTGCTTTCCAACACACTGGGAGACAAATTCACCTTTCAGCAGGACAATAATCTAAAACACAAGGCTAAATTTACATTGGAGTTGCTTATCAAGGCATTGAATGTTCCTGAGTGGCCTAGTTACATTTTTGATTTAATCAGCTTGAAAATGTATGGCAAGACTTGAAATTGTCTATAGCAATGATCAACAACCAACTTGACAGAGTTTGAAGAATTATAAAAACAATAATGTGCAAATATTGTACAATCCAGGTGTGCAAAGCTCTTAGAGAAGTACGCAGAAATACTCACAGCTGTAATCACTGCCAAAGGTGATTCTAACATGTATTGATTGATTGACTCAGGGGTGTGAATACTTATGCAAATTAGATATGTACTTCATTTTCAATACATTTGTAAACATTTCTAAAAACATGTTTTCACTTTGTCATTATGGTGAATTGTGTGTAGATGGATCAACATAAATAAAATACATTCAGGCTGTAACACAACAAAATGTGGAATAAGGGGTATGAATATTTTCTGAAGGCACTGTATACAAATGTACAAAACTGTTTGACATGTAAATTCCCTGCTACATTGTCTGAACAAAACTGCCTCAGGAGGAGAAACACAATTACATTCAACTTCATCTTCTAGACGACATTCACATTAAAACCATATAAATACTATATATTTAAGACATTTAATGGTTTAAAAGGCACAATATCCATCCTGTGTTAGCTGATGGACACATCAGGGATATCTGCAGCTGCTACACCAAACTGTTCACACACTTTCTTCAGTTGCTCCTCCAGAACAATGTTCTTCTTCACCTCCAGATTGTAATTAAACTTCAGATCCTCAATCTCCTCAAAGAATGTCGGGTCAAAGTTCTCCAGTTCCATCTTCATCTTTTTTACTTCGGCCTGGAATCGGGAAGGTAAATCAAAAATATGTTCACAGAGGAATAGATCAAATTTGTTTTAATGTTTTTACTTTTCTACACTCAAAACAACCCAAATAGATGAGGTAATAGATCGGAGAAGTCCCAATACCTGCAAGTGTTTTTTTTCCTCTCCAGTGGCCTTCAGCAGGGCTTGTAGCTCCTCATACCCTGACGACAAAAACATGACACTTGTTGATGTGCAAATTGTGCTAGTTAGTTACTGCGCCTGTTTAGGTTCTGCATCATTCCTGAACAGTACAAGTTTTGTTTGACATCACAGAACATGCATGAACACATCAATAATGCACATCTTCCACCTTGAAGTGGAAACTTGTCAAACAGGACCACTTTGCTTTTACATGTCTCACCTGACCCAGCAGAGGTTGTCTCATACTTCTTAGTGTAGTCACTACACTTCTGTACCACCCCTTCCTTCTCCCTCTCAAGCTGGTTATTGGTCAATCTAAAGACAAAATGGGATAGACATTCCTGTGTGACTAATGGATGGCAAATCAAATGTATAATTTTCATCACCAAATTTGACCTGTTGGTGTAGTAATGGATATTACAAACATAAATGCAGTTTTCAATTTCCTTCACTTTGGTTTACATTAACATATGGTTCACACATAGCTAACGCATTCCCATGTTAGCTATGTGTGAACCATATGTTTGTAATGCTATTGTATGCAAAGGCAATCAGGTTAGATGTATCACAAGTTTGTCTACATTGAAGAGCTGGCCTATAGGTCATATTCACCTCGTTGACTGGAACTCCTTGGCGAGGCCTGACTCAGTGTTTGCTGTGGTGGAAAAGTTGTTTAACAGCTTCACCTGCAGAACAAACAAAAACTGTTTTCACCACCATGAAAATAATGTAGCATAGTACTAGAATGCTACTTCATTTTCTTTATATAAACAATCTGGTTTGATTGGCCCAGAACGACAATAGTACATCAAATATGGCACTCTATTCTGTATGTAGTACACTACTTTTGAACAGAGCCCTATGAGCCGTGGTTAAAAGTATTGCACTATATAGGGAACAGGGTGCCATTTGAGGCTCAACCATTGAGAAAAATTAAGAATCGCACAGTGATTTCACAGTCTACGCAACGGATCCGACGTAGCTCCATTGCTCTGATTGCGTAGACTGTGAAATCACTGTGCGATTCTTAATTTTTCTCTGTGTGGAGCTCTTACGCTTACCTGCTCCTGTAGTTGGCTGGCGACTCGCTGTGCTTTCTCCTCCCTCTCACTGGCCTCTCGCAGCTGCAGCCTGAGCTCTGAGAGACTGGAGTTCTTCTGGCTGATGTCCTGCTCCAGTGCTTTCATCTTACCCTCAAACATCCTGAAGGGAGGAAACCAACCCCTTTTCAGTCAGCTATCTAGTTTCAAGACACCCCACTTTAGTCTATGTTGGCTTGGTATTCTACCAGATCTAGATGTTTGTTCTTTAGGTCAGTGGTTCCGAAACTGTCAGTCGGGACCCACTTGTAGGTTGTGGCAGGGGTCCATGCAGGTCGCGGGATAAAAAATGTTGTGCATTGCAATTTTATGAACAGTACCAGTCAAAAGTTTGGACACACCTCATTCCAGGGTTTTCTTATTTTGTACATTGTGGAATAATAGTGAAGACATCAAAACTATGAAATAATACATGGAATCATGGAGTAACCAAAAAAGTGTTAAATTCTTCAAAGTAGCCACCCTTTGCCTTGATGACAGCTTTGCACACTCTTGGCAGTCTCTCAACCAGCTTCATAGTCACCTGGAATGCATTTCATTTAACAGGTGTGCTTTATTTTTAATTTGTGGAATTTCTTTCCTTCTTAATGAGTTTGAGCCAATCAGTTGTGTTGTGACAAGGTAGGGGTGGTATACAGAATATAGCCCTATTTGGTAAAAGACCAAGACCACATTATGGCAAGAACAGCTCAAATAAGCAAAGAGAAACAACAGTCCATCATTACTTTAAGACACGAAGGCCAGTCAATCCAGAAAATTGAAGAGGCGACTCCGGGATGCTGGTCTTCTAGGCAGAGTTGAAAAAAAAAGAAGCCATATCTCAGACTGGCCAATAAAAATAAAATATTAAGATGAGCAAAAGAACACAGACACTGGACAGAGGAACTCTGCATAGAAGGCCAGCATTCCTGAGTCGCCTCTTCACTTTTGACGTTGAGGCTGGTGTTTTGTGGGTAGTATTTAATGAAGCTTCCAGTTGAGGACTTGTGAGGCATCTGTTTCTCAAACTAGACACTCTAATGTACTTGTCCTCTTGCCCAGTTGTGCACCGGGGCCTCCCACTCTTTATATTCTGGCTAGAGCCAGTTGGCGCTGTTCTGTGAAGGGAGTAGTACACAGCGTTGTACGAGATCTTCAGTTTCTTGGCAATTTCTTGCATGGAATAGCCTTCATTTCTCAGAACAAGAATAGACTGACAAGTTTCAGAAGAAAGTTCTTTGTTTCTGGACATTTTGAGCCTGTAATCGAACCCACAAATGCTGATACTCCAGATAGTGTAAAGACGGCCAGTTTTATTGCTTCTTTAATCACAACAACAGCTTTCAGCTGTTCTAACTTAATTGCAAAAGGGTTTTCTAATGATCAATTAGCCTTTTAAAATGATAAACTTGGATTAGCTAACACAACGTGCCATTGGAACACAGGAGTGATGGTTGTTGATAATGGGCCTCTGATTTTCTTTCAAAAACAAGGACATTTCTATGTGACTCCAAACTTTTGAAAGGTAGCGTATATATTTTTAAATAATAGCCTATAATCTTGGAGAACTTACAATCAACAAAAGAAACACTAGACAATCAGGCCCCCATTGATTTTGTTATAATGTTTGAGCATAAACACAGCATTAACCATGGTAAAATGTGTAGAATTGCAGGAAATTAGCTTAACTACAACATTTTCTGCTGCCAAGATTATATCCTTTTTTACTTAGTCTTTGGTCTATGTATGTTTTTTCACCGCTCAACCCTTATGGTAGGTCGTGATTCAAAATGCACCTCAATTGGCGGGTCACGAAACAAAGTTTTAGAACCCCTGCTCTAGCTTATACATTAAGTAGTTACAGTCCAAGAAACATGGTTAGTGAGTTCGCTCGTGTCTTTTAGTCAGATGAGAACAGGAGTGAGGACTGAGTGGTTGACTTCGTTAATTTCAACGGATCCCTCACCTTGTTACCACAGTGGCCTTCCAGGTCTTACTTTCAACCCCCTCAGGGATGACCCTGGACTGGGCTGCCACTAGTTGTTGTCTGGCCTCCTCCAGCTCAGCCTCCAGCTTCTCATTGGTCATCTCTAGACTGGTCTTGGCCATCCTCAGCCTCTCCGTAGCCTCAGTCTCCTGCAACACATTTTTAAAAATGAGTCCTGAGACTTGACTAAATGTTGTAACTATGCATCCCATGAAAAGGGGATGGGGCGGAATACATACCCTTTTAATCTCTTTCCGTAAATGTTCGTTTTCCATCACAATTTTCTCCACTCCTTTGGTTTTGGTCTCTAGTCTGGAGCTCAGCTGTGTTTCTGTGTTTCTCTTGAGCTTCTCGTAATCATTCTAGAGAAGACGGAGAGCCAGAGGACAAAATGCATTTAAAAAACATTTGAACTTGAACAGCATAACCTTCGAGCAGTTTTGAAGGGCTATAAGAGCTCCACTGGTTGTTAAACATGTAATAGGACATCTCATGCCCTATTACACAAGTAGTTCAACTAGAGTTCACCTTGAGTTTTTCATGCTTGCGTTCCAGAGCTGTGAGCTGTTCCTGACTTAGTGCTGCTGGAGTTTTCTTCAGCGTCTCGTTCTCCCTCTGCACCCTATCCACCACCCTCTTCATCAGCCCGATGGTCTTCTCCAACTCTGGCACAGTTTTACCGCTGCGACCCGCCTACAGTGGACAGGAAAGAGTTTCATTCAGTCGTGTGATCCAGTTGTTGTATAATACACTGTTACTAGATGGTTAAATTGTCTGTAAAGTGAGAACCTCTCTACAAGCCATGTCAGTAAAACAAGAGTGAAAACAGACCGGTGGATAGAGTAGAATTACAGCCTGACCACATGGGAATACGACATCTGTATACACCGAGTTTACAAAACATTAAGAACACCTTCCTAATATTGTGTTGCTCATCTTCATCTCTACACTGATTGAAGTGGATTTAACAAGAGACATCAATAAAGGAGCATAGTTCTTACCTGGATTCACCTGGTCAGTCTGTGTCATGGAAAGAGTCTTTGGTCTATGTATGTTTTTTCACCGCTCAACCCTTATGGTAGGTCGTGATTCAAAATGCACCTCAATTGGCGGGTCACGAAACACAGATTTAGAACCCCTGCTCTAGCTTATACATTAAGTAGTTACATGGTCAGTCTATGTCATGGAAAATACAATTTTTGATTGTATGTTTGTTTACTCCATGTGTAACTCTGTGTTGTTGTATGTGTCGAACTGCTTTGCTTTATCTTGGCCAGCTCTCAGTTGTAAATGAGAACTTGTTCTCAACCTGGTTAAATAAAGGTGAAATAAAATGTAAAAAAAGAGCAGGTGTTCTAAATGTTTTGTATACTCAGTGTAAATACCTAGTCACCAGCGTACACAAGCAATTAAAGCACACAAAAAAATCCCATGATTGAAACTTTTTCAGTCAAAAAATTCCATGGCAAACCTTTTGATTTTGAAATTTAACGGACAGCCTTTTTTTAATGACTGATTTGTTTGTCAAAATGGGTTTACGGGCCAGAAAAAAGGGCAGTTATTTGAAAATATATATAAATATTAACCCTAAATAATAACCCCCCACAAAAAAATATTATTTTAGACTCAAACCTAATGCGTCATCCATATGACTAAAATCCGTCGCAGAGACTGAGAACTTTAACCCCTGCACAAGACTAGGATTGACCTACCCCACGGACGTGGCCCAGTTTTTTCTCCACCTCCGCCTTTTCCTTCTTCAGAACGTTGTACATCTCTTTGAGGTCTGCAACTTGGTCCTATCAGTAACGTAGAGAGGGTATCATTGGATAAGCTGGAAAACAAACATCTCTGGCAGGTCTTAACAGACCAAAGGTCTTAAAATCCACCTATCCACTGAGGTCTTAACTGGTTGCTTAACAGGGCTTAAGTTATTGGGCTTCAAGGCCCCAGTTGAAAGGGAGCTAATGATCTGCAGCTATGTTTTTAGTCAAACCCCCCCCATAATGTATCTACCATACCTTTAGTCTGGGTAGGTCGTTGTTGGCCTGTTCCAGTTGAAAGCAGAGCTCCAGCTTCTCGGAGGAAAGCTTTAAGTTCTCTCTCTGAAGCTCGTACTCTTTCTGCGAGGGGGTGCCTGATGTCTAGAAGAAAGAAATAACAGCCGTCACACTTACGCAATCAGAATGTGACGAAGCACAAAAATAACAATTTATTAGGAGAGAAGAGGGAAGAGATGAAGGGAGCAAAGAAAGGAAGTGTAAGGTGGTGACCACATGGATTAACATACAAAAACGTAGCGCCTAGGACTGGAAGGAGGTACTATACACAGGGTTTGGCCGGGGTAGGCCGTCATTGTAAATAAGAATTTGTCCTTAACTGACATGCCTAGTTAAAATAAAGGTAAAAAAATAAATAAATGAAACACAGACTGGGAGCCTATCAAGCCAAACACTACACACTTTCTGCTAGCTCAAACACTGCACTAGCATCTTGTCAGGGTGGAAGCCAGGGACAGCCTTTGGTACCTTATGAGTTTTGGGAGACATAGGTTTGAGCTTTTGTCTTATCTTCTCAATGTCATTGGTAATGACCTCAAGCTCGGCACCACGGGTACTCTCCGAAACAAACTCGAGCTTCCTGTCTGTGACATCGTCAATGTCGAGTTCCTTGATGACAAAACTGTCAGGTTCGCCGTCAATGAGGTCAGCACTGGGGTCAGCGATGACCTCCATTATGAAGTCCTCTTCTTTCCTGACGTTTCCTCCACTGTCCCACTTAATTTCCATCTCCACCTCCCTCTGTGTCTCCATCTCCTCCATCTCTGTCTCCCCCTGTATCCTCTGCATTATCTGTATCCATCACACTACTTGACTGCTGTCACCTCTCCTTGCTCAGATGCAGGTTTCGCTGACTCAAGCCTCTCAGAGGTTGATGGCTCATTCTGGATTTAGGAGGTTTGGATCGTAGAAATAGAATGAATAGAAAGAATGTCCCCATTCAAGTAAACTATGGCATAATGGGTGGACTGGTGGCCATTGCGAGTGTACCCATAGGAGCAAAGCAGGAAGTAAAAATAATGGAAGAAAAAAGTGTACGGTGCACTTTTTATTTAACGTCCTGCTTTGCTCTTATGTGTACTCATCAACATGTGCTGTAATATGTTGATTATACTCAACTGACATTACAAAAATTCCATTATATTGCATGAGCCACATCAGTTAACATAATTTGAAGGAACATTCTATATTACAATGGAAATTATTGCATCACAATACCAGGCAGCCAATGCGAGTGTACCAATGAGTTCACCAGTCAAATTGCCAGGGTTAGAGGTTCCAAGCCTGTTCTATTCATTCTATTTCTATGGTTTGGGTACACTCAAATCCAGCACAGTGTCACTTGTGGAATCCTGTCTGACAATGAGATTCTCCTCTGTGGTTATGTCCACAAGTTCAGCAACAGCCACCTCATTGACATTCTCTGACTCTGCGCCACTTTTTTCCAGGTTCTCCTGCTTGGACTCTCTGTCAGTCTCTTCTGTTTCCCCATCTCCCTCTCCTGTATCTTCAGTCTGTTCTTCATGTCCTCCCTCTCCAGTCTCATCTGTTCTTTCCTGTTCTCCACGCTCTGCCCTGCTTGGTTTCTCTGTCTGCTCGGTCTCAGGTACACAGTCATTTGTTCCATCAAAGACTGTCTGGGTTTCTTTCTGTTCTTGGTTTGGGTGTAGTGCCCCCTCCTTGTGGGCTGACGTGCCTTCTCTCTGACAGGCTACACTGTCATTGGCTAAGAAGGTCAGGACCCTCTTTTTCTCATGTACGTCACCAACATCAAACGTCAGCGAACGAAGCTCTTTCAAGGACACGGACGGGGAGACCAAACTTCTCCCCTCCTTCACGTGCATCGAATGGGATTGAGGAGTGGGTGAAAGAGAGAAGTAGAAAAGAGAATAAAGAAAGTGTAGAAACCTAATGACTTAAATGTGAAATTAATGCAAACATACGTACATAGTGAGATGAAAGAGAGTTGGCAATATTTGTAAACAGTGGTTGTCTGTTGTGTCTGAGTGAGTTTTCACAAACGTTCAACGTCAAGCCCGGCAGTTTAAGTATGTTTTCCTGTCTTGTTGTGTTTGTGTGTAAAAGGTAGTGCAGTCTTAGATCATATTTGAGTCAGTCAGTGTGTAGTCTTACAGAGGACTTCTGGCTCTCCAGGGAGTGAAGCCTGTCCTCCAGGTAGTGGTTCCTCAGGTTCATGTCCTCCATGGCAGAATCTCTGGGTAGGGCCTGCTGCTGTCTGGAATGGACAGAGAGGAAAATGTTAGTCCTACAAGGGTTGGTCTGGTTATACTGCAAACACACAATACATAATAGTGCTGTCGATGTGTTCCCACCATCTTATTTGTCCACCAGAAAAAGCCCTATGATTTTGAGCTTCTAAAGAAAAAGAGTTGCTTTTAAACGAACCAACAGCAGCACAGTTTACAATGTCTGAAACACCTACTTTATGGTGAGGATCTGTTGCTCCAGTTCAGCGTTCCTCCTCTTCAGCTCAACCAGTTCTTTCTCAGACTCCTGTGTCCTCACCCCCACCACCTGATCTACCGTCACACCACGACCCTTCAGTTTCCTCTGCAGACCTGCCTTCTCCTGCTCCAGTCTGAACACAGAGGGACAACCAGGGACATGGCACAACTTAAGACCATATGGCTAAGGAGTATTGGAGTGAAGGAGTGAGTGAGTGTTCGATATCTATTGTGTATGAGTAAGCAGGGTCATGTGCTTCTGTGAACCTTTTGTTGGTATTGTCCGTGTGCATGTGCGTCCGTGTGTGTCAGTCAAAATGTCAGTACTTAGTATGTCTTCATGAAGTGTGTGGGATGTGTATGTTTCTTATGGTGTGTGCATGGTGTGGCTAAACCCCTTGCACCATGAGTGTCTTGGTTCTAACCTGGCGTAGAGCTCCTTGAGAGTACTCAGCTGCTTAGAGACAGACTCGGTTTCCCTCTCCTTCTCCTTCAGAATGTTCCTCACTTTCTCCATCCTGGCCTGCCACTTCTTGCCCTCCTCCCACCGCACTATTTCTTCTTTATTTGTCTGCAGGATAGATAGGCATGTCACACATAGGTTCCTTTCAATACTCAAATACCTTGTATTTGTGAATGTCCATGAAATACAGGAATATAATTATAGGATCTCTATGGAGCCAACATGCAGTGGGACAGGGAGGGAGGGATCAAATCAAATCTGATTTGACACATGCGCTGAATACAGGTGTAAACCTTACTGTGAAATTCTTTCTTACAAGTCCTTAACCAACAATGCAGTTCAAGAAATAGAGTTAATGAAATATTTACTAAATCAACAAAAGTAAAACAAATCTAATCAATCAAAAAGTTACACAATAAATGTACATAACAATAATGAGGCTATATACAGGGGGTACCAGTACAGAGTCAATGTGGAGGCTATATACAGGGGGTACCAGTACCGAGTCAATGTGGAGGCTATATACATGGGGTACCAGTACCAAGTCAATGTGGAGGCTATATACAGGGGGTACCGGTACCGAGTCAATGTGGAGGCTCTATACAGGGATACCAGTACAGAGTCAATGTGGAGGCTATATACAGGGGGTACCAGTACACAGTCAATGCGGAGGCTATATACAGGGGGTACCGGTACCGAGTCAATGTGGAGGCTCTATACAGGGAGTACCAGTACAGAGTCAATGTGGAGGCTATATGCAGGTACCAGTGGCAAGTCAATGTGGAGGCTCTATACAGGGGTACCAGTACGGAGTCAATGTGGAGGCTCTATACAGGGGTACCAGTACCAAGTCAATGTGGAGGCTATATGCAGGGGTACCAGTACCGAGTCAATGTGGAGGCTATATACAGGGGTACCGGTACCAAGTCAATGTGGAGGCTATATGCAGGGGTACCAGTACCGAGTCAATGTGGAGGCTCTATACAGGGAGTACCAGTACAGAGTCAATGTGGAGGCTCTATACAGGGGTACCAGTACCGAGTCAATGTGGAGGCTCTATACAGGGGGTACGAGTACTGAGTCAATGTGGAGGCTATATACAGGGGTACCAGTACACAGTCAATGTGGAGGCTATATGCAGGGAGTACCAGTGGCAAGTCAATGTGGAGGCTCTATACAGGGGTACCAGTATGGAGTCAATGTGGAGGCTCTATACAGGGGTACCAGTACCAAGTCAATGTGGAGGCTATATGCAGGGGTACCAGTACCGAGTCAATGTGGAGGCTATATACAGGGGGTACCGGTACCAAGTCAATGTGGAGGCTATATACAGGGGGTACCGGTACCAAGTCAATGTGGAGGCTATATGCAGGGGGTACCAGTACCAAGTCAATGTGGAGGCTATATGCAGGGGGTACCGGTACCGGGTCAACGTGCGGGGGTACAGAATAGTCGAGGTAATTTGTAAAGTGACTATGATAATAAGTAGCAGCAGTGTAAAAACAAAGGGAGGGTACTGTCAGAGAACAGTCTATGACTTGGGTGACTGGATTTTTTGGGCCTTCCTCTGACACCACCTACTATATAGGTCCTGGATAGAAGTCGACCGATTAATTGGAATGGCCGATTAATTAGGGCCGATTTCAAGTTTTCATAACAATCGGAAATCTGTATTTTTTGGGCGCCGATGTGCCGATTATTTCCCCCCCCCCATACCTTTATTTAACTAGGCAATTCAGTTAAGAACACATTCTTATTTTCAATGACGGCCTAGGAACGGTGGGGTAACTGCCTTGTTCAGGGGCAGGACGACAGATTTTCACCTTGACAGCTCGGGGGACCCAATCTTGCAACCTTACAGTTAACTAGTCCAACGCTATAAGGACCTGCCTCTCGTTGCACTCCACAAGGAGTGTTACGCGAATGCAGTAAGCCAAGGTAAGTTGCTAGCTAGCATTAAACTTATCTTATGAAAAACAATCAATCATAATCACTAGTTAACTACACATGGTTGATGATATTACTAGATATTATCTAGTGTGTCCTGCGTTGCATATAATCTGACTGCGCATACAAGTATCTTAAGTATCTGACTGAGCGATGGTAGACAGAAGCAGGCGTGTAAACATTAATTCAAACAGCACTTTCGTGCGTTTTGCCAGCAGCTCTTTGTTGTGCGTCAAGCATTGAGCTTTTTATGACTTTAAGCCTATCAACTACCGAGATGAGGCTTGTGTAACCGAAGTGAAATGGCCAGCTAGTTAGCGCACGCTAATTGTCATTGTGTTGCTGGTTCGAGCCCAGGGAGGAGCGAGGAGAGGGACGGAAGCTATGCTGTTACACTGGCAATTCTAAAGTGCCTATAAGAACATCCAATAGTCAAAGGTTAATGAAATACAAATGGTATAGAGGGAAATAGTCCTATAATTCCTATAATAACTACAATCTAAAACTTCTTACCTGGGAATATTGAAGACTCATGTTAAAAGGAACCACCAGCTTTCATATGTTCTCATGTTCTGAACAAGGAACTCAAATGTTAGCTTTCTTACATAGCACATATTTCACTTTTTCTTTCTTCTCCAACACTTATTATTTAAACCAAATTGAACATGTTTCATTATTTACTTGAGGCTAAATTGATTTTATTGATGTATTATATTAAGTTAAAATAAGTGTTAATTAAGTATTGTTGTAATTGTCATTATTATAAATAATAATAAAAAAATCGGCCAATTAATTGATATCGGCTCTTTTGGTCCTCCAATAATCGGTATTGGCGTTGAAAAATCAAAATCGGTCGACCTCTAGTCCTGGATGTCAGGAAGCTTGGCCCCAAAGATGTACTGGGCCATACGCATTACCCTCTGTAGCGCCTTACTGTCATATGCTGAGCAGTTGCCATATCAAATCAAATCAAATGTTATTGTTCGTGTACACATATTTTGCAGATGTTACTGTGGGTGTAGCAAAATGCTTATGTTTCAGTGCAGTACTACCTAACAATACACGAAAATATCCAAAACATTTATATAAAGGAATTAAGGAATTAAGAAATATAGAAATGCTAGAATGAGCAATGTCAGAGTCCAGAATATACTGTACATATATGAAGGTGTGTATTGACATTATGGACAGTATTTGAATAGAAAAGTTGTGTACAGTAGTAGTTATAGAGGATGAGCCTTGACTAGAATACAGTATATACAGTCGAAGTTGGAAGTTTACATACACTTAGAATGGAGTCATTAAAACTCATTTTTCATCCACTCCACAAATTTCTTGTTAACAAACTAGTTTTCTCAAGTCGGTTATGACATCTACTTTGTTCATGACACAAGTAATTTTTCCAACAATTGTTTACAGACAGATTATTTCACTGTATCACAATTCCAGTGGGTCAGAAGTTTACATACACTAAGTTGACTGTGCCTTTAAACAACTTGGAAAATTCCAGAAAATGATGTCATGGCTTTAGAAGCTTCTGATAGGCTTATTGACATCATTTGAGTCTATTGGAGGTGTACCTGTGGATGTATTTCAAGACCTACCTTCAAACTCAGTGCCTCTTTGCTTGACATCATGGGGAAATCAAAAGAAATCAGCCAAAACTTCAGAAAAAAATTGTAGACCTTCACAAGTCTGGTTCATCCTTGGGAGCAATTTCCAAACACGTGAAGGTACCATGTTCATCTGTACAAACAATGGTACGCAAGTATAAATACCATGGGGCCACGCAGCCGTCATACCGCTTAGGAAGGAGACGCGTTCTGTCTCCTAGAGATGAACGTACTTTGGTGCGAAAAGTGCAAATCAATCCCAGAACAACAGCAAAGGACCTTGTGAAGATGTGGAGGAAACAAGTACAAAAGTATCTATATCCACAGTAAAACGAGTCCTATATCGACATAACCTGAAAGGCCGCTCAGCAAGGAAAAAGCCACTGCTCCAAAACCGCCCTAAAAAAGCCAGACTACGGTTTTCAACTGCTCATGGGGACAAAGATTATACTTTTTGGAGAAATGTCTTCTGGTCTGATGAAACAAAAATAGAACTGTTTGGCCATAATGACCATTGTTATGTTTGGAAGAAAAAGGGGGAGGCTTGCAAGCCAAAGAACACCATCCCAATCGTGAAGCACAGGGGTGGCAGCATCATGTTGTTGGGGTGCTTTGCTGCAGGAGGGACTGGTGCACTTCACAAAATAGATGGCATCATGAGGAATGAAAATTACGTGGATATATTGAAGCAACATCTCAAGACATCAGCCAGGAAGTTAAAGTTTGGTTGCAAATGGGTCTTCCAAATGGACAATCACCCCAAGCATACTTCCATTGTTGTAAAATGGCTTAAAAACAACAAAGTCAAGGTATTGGAGTGGCCATCACAAAGCCCTGACATCAATCCTATAAAACATTTGTGGGCAGAACTAAAAAAGTGTGTGCAAGCAAGGAGGCCTACAAACCTGACTCAGTTACACCAGCTCTGTCAGGAGGAATGGGCCAAAATTCATCCAACTTATTGTGGGAAGCTTGCGGAAGGCTACCCAAAACATTTAACCCAAGTTAAACAAATTAAAGGCTATGCTACCACATACTAATTGAGTGATTAAGTGTACGTAAACTTCTGACCCACTGGGAATGTGATGAAAGAAATTAAAGCTGAAATAAATAATTCTCTCTACTATTATTTCACATTACACATTCTTAAAATAAAGTGGTGATCCTAACTGAACTAAGACAGGACATTTTTTACTAGGATTAAATGTCAGGAATTGTGAAAAACTGAGTTTAAATGTATTTGGCTAAGGTGTATGTAAACTTCTGACTTCAACTGTACCTGAAGTGGGTAAAACAGTATGTACTCACCTTGTCATCCTTTAGGCCAAGACCTTTCCTTTCTGTTGTTGACTCTGGTACACTTCTCCTTTCCAGCTCCGACTCCAACTTACGGATCTTCTTCTGCAGTGCCTCTACTGTGGGCCCCTTTCCCTCAGGCTCAGATTGACCCTGCACACACACACAGTCATAATTATTTACAGTTAAACAATTTTTTTTGACACACAGACATATGCGCACATGCAGACACGCTCCCACATACACAATATAAACAATTACATAGATTGATAACACAAATAGATGATCAATCAAACACTAACAGAGTCGCCCCCCTACCGCCCAATCAATTGATAAATTACACAACTATTGTCCATCCAATTGGATTACATAATAATAATAATAATAATGAAATAAGCATATTCCTACTCCCTAGCTTGCCGATTGGACACAGAAACAAGTCGGACTGTGTCACTGACCTGCAGTCCGCTGTTGAGCCTCTTGATTCGCTGTTTGAGTTCCTGGATCTCCTCGTCTCTCTCTTCCTTCTCCCCCTGCAGCTTGCTCTGGGTCTTCAGGCTCTTCTGGAGGTCCTTGTTCAGGCCCTCTACCTCCTCCTTCAGGGTGTTCTCCCTCCCCCTCCCTGCCTTCACAGCCTCCTTCGCCCCCTGGAGCTCTTCGTTTAGCTCCTGCACACGAGCCTGATGGAAATAACCAGATTGGTATGCATTCAAGGGATATACTGTGCGACTTGACAAAAGTTATTCTGTATTGATAATTTGGATATAAAAACATGTGCAGCATAACATGCTGATTATGTGTCATGACTGGGAAACTTAACACTTATCAGGAAAGATAAACCCTCTATCACTTACGAGTGTTAGCAGATTGTGTTTTAAGGGTTTGAAATTATGTAAGCGCTAGTTCATTAATAGCACGGTACCTAATATGCTATGAGACTGAGAGAGTGATGGGGACCAACCTTGAGGTCCTTGGTATGCTTGTCTACCAGCAGCTGGACATTGAGGCTATCCTCTCTGTGAGATGCATTGGCTATGATCTGCTGCTCCGCATGGGACGTCATCTCTGCCCTCAGCGCCAACAGGGCCTTACTCAGAGCCTGAGAGAAAGAGAGAGAAAGGGGGAAAAAGGGAAAGGGAGATGGAGAGGATGAAGTGAGAGGCATAATATAGTTCCGGTCTGTTTAGTCAGTCTATTGTGACGTTTGGCAGTCATGTTCATGCTCCCAAGATGCTATAATTACACTGACACAGTTCTATAGAGAGCAGACCATAAGACCAACAAACACAGTAGTTGCCAAATATATTGGCACCCTTGCACTTTTCTCAAATAATTCCCTATTTCTCCTCAAATGAGCTGGCATTTTTTTTAAATACACTTTTGGTCTCCACACCTTGTTATTGGAATTTCAACATTTCAGAACCAATTTTATTTTTGTAAACTTACATTAACAATTTTAATTTCACAAATGGCATGGACAAAATTATTGGCACCCCGGAGCCTTTACTTGGTTGCACAGCCTTTGGCCAAGATAACTTTCAACAAATGCTTCTTGTAGTCATCAATGAGCTTGCTGCACTATTCTACAGGCAATATGGCCCACTCTAAAGCAGCAAACTGCTCTAATTCTTTAATGTTTGAAGGGTGCACTGCACCAACTACTGTTTCCAGCTCTCGCCATAGGTTATGGATGTGATTTCCAGAACAGTCCAGCGTTTCTTTTTGAACCATTCCAGAGTGCTTTTTATGTGTGCTTGGGGTTGTTGTCCTGCTGGAAGACCCATAACCTTCAAAGGCGACCCAGTTTTTGGACACTGAGTTGAACATTGAAACCGGGTTTCCATTGAAGGTTTTGGGTCTTAGAGCAGGACAATGAACCCAAACACACATTAAAAACCACCTAGGAATGTTTAAGAGATGCTAGACTGTTCTGGAGTGGCTAGCGAAGAGTCCAGATCTGAATCACATCCATAACCTATGGCGAGATCTGAAAACCGTAGTTGGTGGAAGGAACCTGTCAAACATTGAAGAATTTGAGCAGTTTGCTGCTGAAAAGTGGGCAACATTGTCAGTAGATAAGCTCATTGATGGTTAGTGTTTGTCTGCAGTTATCTTGGCCAAAGGCTGTGCAACCAAGTACTAGCTCTGGGATGCCAATAATTTTGTCCATGCCATTTGTTCTGCAATGTTGAAATTCCAATAACAAGGTGTGGTGGCCAAAAGTTTTCAATCAATCAAATTCAATCACATTTATTTTTAAAGCCCTTTTTACATCAGCAGTTGTTACAAAGTGCTTATACAGAAAACCAGCTTAAAACCCCAAACAGCAAGCAATGTAGATGTAGAAGCACAGTGGCTAGGAAAAACTCCCTAGAAAATCCAGCATAGAAAGGCAGGAATGTAGGAAGAAACCTAGAGAGGCACCAGGCTCTGAGGGGTGGTCAGTCCTCTTCTGGCTGTGCCGGGTGGAGATAAGAGTACATGACCATCAACTTATTTGAGTAGAAATAGGGAATTATTTAAGAAAGGTGCAAGGGTGCCAATATATCTGGCCACAACTGTATCTTCCTAGTCTTCACCTTCAGTTGTTTCTCTTTCTGGTTGAGCTGTGCTTTGAGTCTCTCCACCAGGTTCTTCATGGTGTTGCTGGGCGAGCGGACGTTGGCCTGTTTCTGGGCCTCCAGCTCTGTGCGGAGGTAGTGCAGCTCCTTCTCCATCTGACCCAGCTGAGCCCGCTGCTCCTCAGCCTCCCCTGACATAGCTTTGGCCTGGGCTGCATGACGCTCCTCCAGCCTGGAACACACACAGTGGGGTTAAGCTAAACACAGGGCACAGGTCAAATTGGTTAAACACAGTTTGTATAGATAGGATGAAATGACCGACAAAGACAACTAAAGAATCAACATTTTGTGAGTTAAACAAGCCTAATCCTAGTTTCCATATAGCTTTGATATTCATTGTTTCTTTCTAACTTTTCCTAGGCCTGGGATGCCATCAAATTCACTATTCCTGATCACATACAGTAGGCCAACGTAAATGCAGATCTCAATTCTCAATTACATGACAGATCAGGTAAACAATGTATGTAGCTTAGCACTGAGTATCTTTGGTGTGCATCTTAAGCCAGCCAGTGACTTACTTAGCCCTCTCTGAGGCGTGCTCTTTGGCCTGCATGGCAGTGAGGTTTCTCTGCCTGTCCAGCTCTGCAATGAGGCCCTTCAGCCGGTCGGTCATGGAGGACAGAGAGCGGTCTTGTTCCACCACCGTCTGTTCCATCTCAGCTAGGCGAACCAGGTGTTTGGTGGTCGGCACCGTTATGGTGGGCTTCTTCATTAACTCCTGGGGACAACAAGGAGATTAACAGAAGAGATTTTTGGGTCGTTCCAGGAACAGAGTGCCTTTTGCATCTCTTTGATATTTAAGTAGAAATTGTGCACCAATATTTAATTTCAAAAGCCGGTTATATTAAATGAAGTGTCCTTTAATACAGACCACATGGAAAATTCAATACAACCGGTTTCTTATATGAATAACAGCTTGCTAAAGTGCCAAAATTCAACATTTTGACCTGTCAATCCAACACTGTGTCACTTCTAGGAAGATTTCAACCCACTTAATCTAAAATGTCTATCATTATAAAGCACTAGTAGTTATTTTTGTTGCTTTGACAAAGTTATTCCTGAAAATTATTATTATTATATATATTTTTTAAAATTTCACCTTAATTTAACCAGGTAGGCAAGTTGAGAACAAGATCTCATTCACAACTGCGACCTGGCCAAGATAAAGCAAAGCAGTTCGACACATATAACAACCCAGAGTTACACATGGAGTAAAACAAACATACAGTCAATACAGAAAAATAAGTCTATATTCAATGTGAGCAAATGAGGTGAGGTAAGGGAGGTAAAAGGCAATAAATAGGCCATGGTGGCAAAGTAAATACAATATAGCAAGTAAAACACTGGAATGGTAGATTTGACAGTAGATGAGTGTGTAAAGTAGAAATACTGGGGTGCAAAGGAGCTAAATAAATAAATAAATACAGTAGGGGAAGAGGTAGTTGTTTGGGCTATTTATAGATGGGCTATATACAGGTGCAGTGATCTGTGAGCTGCTCTGACAGCTGGTGCTTAAAGCTAGTGAGGGGGATAAATGTTTCCAGTTTCAGAGATTTTTGTAGTTCGTTCCAGTCATTGGCAGCAGAGAACTGGAAGGAGAGGCGGCCAAAGGAGGAATTGGCTTTAGGGGTGACAAGTGAGATATACCTGCTGGAACGCGTGCTACGGGTGGGTGCAGCTATGGTGACCAGCGAGCAGAGATAAGACTTTACCTAGCAGGGTCTTGAAGATGACCTGGAGCCAGTGGGTTTGGCGAGGAGTATGAAGCGAGGGCCAGCCAACGAGAGCGTACAGGTCACAGTGGTGGGTAGTATATGGGGCTTTGGTGACAAAACGGATGGCACTGTGCTAGACTGCATCCAATTTGTTGAGTAGGGTGTTGGAGGCTATTTTGTAAATGACATCGCCAAAGTCGAGGATCGGTAAGATGGTCAGTTTTACGAGGGTATGTTTGGCAGCATGAGTGAAGGATGCTTTGTTGCGAAATAGGAAGCCAATTCTAGATTTAACTTTGGATTGGAGATGTTTTATGTGAGTCTAAAAGGAGAGTTTACAGTCTAACCAGACACTTAGAATATGTGGACAACTACAAATACCTAAGTCAGAACCGTCCAGAGTAGTGATGCTGGACGGGTGGGCAGGTGCAGGCAGCGGTCGGTTGAAGAGCATGCATTTAGTTTTACTTGTATTTAAGCAGTATTTAAGCAGTTGGAGGCCACGGAAGGAGAGTTGTATGGCATTGAAGCTCGTCTGGCGGGTTGTTAACACAGTGTCCAAAGAAGGGCCAGAAGTATACAGAATGGTGTCGTCTGCGTAGAGGTGGATCAGATACTCACCAGCAGCAAGAGCGAAATCATTGATATATACAGAGAAGAGAGTCGGCCCAAGAATTGAACCCTGTGGCACCCCCATAGAGACTGCCAGAGGCCCGGACAACAGGCCCTCAGATTTGACACACTGAACTCTATCAGAGAAGTAGTTGGTGAACCAGACGAGGCATTCATTTGAGAAACCAAGGCTGTTGAGTCTGCCGATGAGGATGTGGTGATTGACAGAGTCGATAGCCTTGGCCAGGTCAATGAATACGGCTGCACAGTATTGTTTCTTATCGATGGCGGTTAAGATATCGTTTAGAACCTTGAGCGTGGCTGAGGTGCACCCATGACCAGCTCTGAAACCAGATTGCATAGCGGAGAAGGTATTTAATGTGATAAGTGATTCATTTACGTCTGTCCCTCATTTTAAGGTGAACCCTGTTACATGAACAAAATTCTCATTTTAATATTCCTTAAAAAACTGTTAAAAAAAAAAAAAAGACAGTCAAATAATAGTGTGAAAGCAGGTGGGCTTGTTAGACGCTTTTTGGACATTTTCTGGTGTTTTGTGATGAAAAACTGAGCGGTCAACCCTGTTACTTTATTTGGCACTTCGTAAACACTTACTATAGTCTTTTTATTTAACCTCTTGAGATGGGAAAACATGTTCTTTATGAAGCTGAACATGTGCTTTCTATGACAGAGTGTTAAAATAAGGTGAAAGTAAATGTTTATTTTGACCAAGTTACACTTTCAAAAGGTACAGAATTGTTGGAATTATCTTTTTACCGGGACAAATAAAGAATAGTGAGTAACATTATAAAAGTCCATAGCAATCTTGCATTTGTGGTAGACATCAATGATCCTACCAAATAGGAATCCTAAGACCAGAATTTCTGAAAAGCCAGAGAAAGGGTTACAATGTTTCAGAAACTAACACAGACCAAGAGAGAGCCATGGTAGAGCTAGGCTGGGCTACATACCAGTGCGGTCTGTTTGAAGCGGTCAAGGGAGGTGTCAGTGTGCAGGTCCAGTTTCTGGTGCAGCGTCCTCATCTCCTCTTCATGTCTCCTGGTGATATCCTCCTGCTCCTGGGGTTAATTCAGGAGGCCACAGCAGTCAGAACCAATATAACCAACAGTACACACCACAGCCATATAAGGATACACTATATATACAAAAGTATGTGAACACCCTTTCAAATTTGTGGATTCAGCAATTTCAGTCACACCCATTGCTGACAGGTGTATAAAAGGTGTATAGAATCGAGCATACAGACATGCATCTCTGTAGACAAAGATTGGCAGTAGAATGGCCTTACTGAAGAGCTCAGTGACTTTCAACGTGGCACAGTCATAGGATGCTACCTTTCCAACAAGTCAGTTCATCAGACCTGCCCCGGTCAACTGTGAAGTGAAGTGGAAATGTCTAAGAGCAACAATGGCTCAGCCGTTGGTAGGCCACACAAGCTCACAGAACGGGACCACTGAGTGATGAAGCGTGTAAAAATCGCCTGTCCTCGGTTGCAACATTCACTACTGAGTTCCAAAGTGCCTTTGGAAGCAACGTCAGCACAAGAACTCTTCGTTGGGAGCTTCATGAAATGGGGTTCCATGGTCGAGCAGACGCACACAAGCCTAAGACCACCACGCACAATGCCAAGCGTCGGGTTGGAGTGCTGTAAAGCCGCCGCCATTGGACTCTGGAGCAGTGGAAAAGCGTTCTCTGGAGTGATGAATCATGCTTCACCATCTGGCAGTCCGACGGACTAATCTAGGTTTGGTGGATGCCAGGAGAACACTACCTGCCCCAATGCATAGTGCCAACTAATGTTTTGTGGAGGAGGAATAATGGTTCGGGCTAGGCCCCTTAGTTCCAGTGAAGGGAAATCTTAACACTACAGCATACAATGACAATCTAGACTGTTCTGTGCTTCCAACTTTGTGGCAACAGTTTGGGAAAGGCCCTTTCCTGTTGAGCATGACAATGCCCCAATGCACAAAGCGAGGTCCATACAGAAATGTTTTGTCAAGATCGGTGTGGAAGAACTTTGACTGGCCTGCACAGAGCACTGACCTCAACCCCATCGAACACCTTTGGGATGAATTGGAATGCCGACTGCGAGCCAGGCCTAATCGCCCAACATCAGTGCCTGACCTCACTAATGCTCTTGTGACTGAATGGAAGCAAGTCCCCTGCAGCAATGTTCCAACATCTAGTGGAATGCCTTCCCAAAAGAGTGGAGGCTGTTATGTCAGCAATGGGGGGCCAACTCCATATTAATGCCCATGATTTTGGAATGAGATGTTTGACAAGCAGGTGTCCACACGGAGAGACAGTTAAAACAACTTCTCGCACCCTCTTTTTCTCTAACACTTTCTAATATGTCTAAATGGCCATTTGGTGTTTAAGTCCGAACATCAACCACAAATTGTGCATCAAATGCAGATACACTTAGCAGGCTTGTTGCTTCCTAGAAATCCTAAAGTTCTCTACCCCCTGCTGTACCTGTCTAGCCCGGGCCAGTAGGTTCTGGTACTTCTTAAGGACCTCCTCCTTCTGGTCCAGGCGTCCCTGCAGGTTGTTGATGGTCTGGTGGGCCACCTTGAGGGCCGGCTGGTTCTCCCTCTGGTCCTCCTGGTGCTTGGCCAGGTCTGCCAAGAGCCTCTCCCTGTCTGCAGCCGCAGGGAGCCGCAGACGCAGCTCATTGATTACCCGGTCCCTGGAGAGGATGTTCTGCTCTGCCTTCCACAGGGCAGATTCCTTCTCCTTCAGCTTCTGCTCAGGGAGAATAGAGCAGAAGAGAGACATAGATGAATCACTTTTATACTTGCCTTTTACAATCTTTTACAAGGGATGGTGCTCTAAGGCATGTGGTGTGATCGTCCACCATAATGTGTGTACTTTTAAGGCATTTCCTGTGTGTCAACTGTGGGGTCAGTAATAATATTGCAAACAAATACATGCTACAGTATAATCACCTCATCTAGAGTTTTGCAGGTGGCCTGGGTCTCCAGGATGGTGCGGACATGCTCTTTGATTTTCCTCAGGGCAAAGTCCAGCTGGTGGGCCAGGGGAAGGCTTGCGTCTGGCAAGGCTCCGGTAGCCTCCTCAAACTACATACAATACACACTAGGATTAACTGAGAGGAGGAGTCCAAATCCTTGGTTGACTTGGTAGCAAGCAGTTTGTGATCGTGTGAGTTATGAGTAATATACAGTATCAAATCTAGGGTTACAAAGCAAAGATGGAAAATTTGTAAGTTCACCAATAAACTACCAGAATCTTGGTATCTTTCAAGAATGTTATTACAGGTGTCTAATTATCTCAGGCCCTCTGTGTGGCCTTATCACATGAAAAATATATGAAATAATTTATAATTAAAAAAATAAATAAAATGACAAATCTGTTAAACATATCCTAAATATAAACCATCAAATTAGTGAATACAATTGGTAAAAATAAAAAAAAACTGTCAATATGTATTTGCTGTCAATGTTTTGGCATCAAACTGGTGGCAGTCGTGAAAAAATGCAATAGTTGGAAGAGTTGCAAAGTTAATTGAAAATAATGCCATTGTTGATTAGATACTTTTTTCATTAATTAGGCTATTTTGTCTTGAACCATATGGTCTATCTACTAGAAACGCATGGATAACATGGACACAGATATAAAAAATGAATACTATAAAAATGTTTTTTTAAATAAATTACCAAAGTTACGATAGATTGCCATATATTTTCTGTTAATTACCAAAATTACTGAAGATTTCAGTAACTTTGGTAAATTACTGGTAGCTTTGCAACCCTAATCATGTGTGACTAGATTATTTATTGAAAATACAGTTGATATTGAGCATTCAAGTACATACACTGAGTATACCAAACATTAGGAACACATTCCTAATATTGAGTTATTGCCGTCATTGTAAATAAGAATTTGTTATTAACCGACTTGCCATTCTTAAATAAAGTTAAAATAAAAAATATAAATAAATGTATCTTCACTGCCTGAAGTTGATTTAACAGGTGACATCAATAAGGGATCATAGCGTTCACCTGGATTCACCTGGTCAGTCTATGTCATGGAAAGAGCTGGTGTTCCTAATTCTTTGTATATTCCGTGTATATCCACAGCTAGCAAAATTATAATTAATGGCAACCAGAAACAAAACGTTAAATTCATTCCGAATGGCAGACAGTGGGGAGGCTAGTGTACAGTAAATGAATGTCAGTGTGTCTGTGTCCCAAATGGCATCCTATTCCCTACAGTATATAGAATACCATTTGGGGCACAACCAGTGTGTGTCTGTTTGGTGTTAGACAGGACCTTCTGGGCAGAGCCTATGATTAGGTTCTGCTGTTTCTCATAAAGATCCAGCTGGCGCTCCAACTCCACCTCTCTCTGATCCCATGACATCTGACGTTCTTCCTGAACCTGGGGGTGGCACACAGACTGTGTGAATGTCTGACTTTGTGAGTGTCTGTTAAACAGAGCTCTGTCATCATGCCATTGTGACTTTGTCAGTGTCCCAAATGGCATCCTATTTCCTATATACAATACTTTGACCAGGGCCCATGTAGGGCTCTGGTAAAAAGCAGTGCACTTTATAGAGAATAGGGTGCCCTTTTGGACACAACCATTGTCCTAGCATAGCAAGATCTGGAGAACATGCATGGTCTGAAGCCACCAGTACTAGTATTTAGGGAGTCCATCTGGAGCACTGTATTTTTAGGGGCATAAAACTAAACCATCTGAGCATCAAACACATAAATAGAGACAACAAGTCCTCTATGTTTTCCTCTTGTTCCGATTATGACTGAATCTCATGGGGAGATACATTACACTAAGCCCAATGTCATGGGGGCGATGACGTTACACTATAAAGCCCAATGTCATGGGGGAGATGACGTTACTCTATAAAGCCCAATGTCATGGGGGCGATGACGTTACACTATAAAGCCCAATGTCATGGGGGCGATGACGTTACACTATAAAGCCCAATGTCATGGGGGCGATGACGTTACAGATTCAGAAATTCACTGATGACAAATCTTAAACAGATTCATCAATTTACTGAAGACAAATTAAAATTTTAAACACATGAAATTGCTCCACTCACATTTATAATTACCAACATTTGTGAATATGTGAATGTTCATTCAATTTATGTCTCTCTCTCTGTCTGCAGAAAGTGTCTGTATGCTGCTGCTTTTCGGTTCTTTATTTTACTTTATCATATCCTGATGCCGAGTCACTTTACCCTGCCTTCACGTACATATCTACTTCAAATACCTTATTATTATCTATCCTGATGCTTAGTCACTTTACCCAGCCTTCATGTACATATCTACCTCAAATACATTATTATCATCTATCCTGATGCCAAGTCACTTTACCCAGCCTTCATGTACATATCTACCTCAAATACATTATTATCATCTATCCTGATGCCAAGTCACTTTACCCAGCCTTCATGTACATATCTACCTCAAATACATTATTATCATCTATCCTGATGCCAAGTCACTTTACCCAGCCTTCATGTACATATCTACCTCAAATACATTATTATCATCTATCCTGATGCCAAGTCACTTTACCCAGCCTTCATTTACATATCTACCTCAAATACCTTATTATTATCTATCCTGATGCCAGGTCACTTTACCCTGCCTTCATGTACATATCTACCTCAAATATCTTATTATTATCTATCCTGATGTTTAGTCACTTTACCCTGCCTTCACATACATATCTATCTACCTCAAATACCTTATCATCTATGTTGATGCCTGGTCACTTTACCCTGCCTTCACATACATATCTACCTCAAATACCTCTGCACATTGATCTGGTACTGGTACTCCCTGTATATACAGTGGGGAGAACAAGTATTTGATACACTGCCGATTTTGCAGGTTTTCCTTCTTACAAAGCATGTAGAGGTCTGTAATTTTTATCATTTTTATCACACTTCAACTGTGAGAGACGGAATCTAAAACAAAAATCCAGAAAATCACATTGTATGATTTTTAAGTAATTAATTAGCATTTTATTGCATGACATAAGTATTTAATACATCAGAAAAGTAGAACGTAATATTTGGTACAGAAACCTTTGTTTGCAATTACAGAGATCATACGTTTCCTGTAGTTCTTGACCAGGGTTGCACACACTGCAGCAGGGATTTTGGCCCACTCCTCCTTACAGACCTTCTCCAGATCCTTCAGGTTTCGGGGCTGTCGCTGGGCAATACGTACTTTCAGCTCCCTCCAAAGATTTTCTATTGGGTTCAGGTCTGGAGACTGGCTAGGCCACTCCAGGACCTTGAGATGCTTCTTACGGGGCCACTCCTTAGTTGCCCTGGCTGTGTGTCTCGGGTTGTTGTCATGCTGGAAGACCCAGACACGACCCATCTTCAATGCTCTTACTGAGGGAAGGAGGTTGTTGGCCAAGATCTCGTGATACATGGCCCTATCCATCCTCCCCTCAATACGGTGCAGTCGTCCTGTCCCCTTTGCAGAAAAGCATCCCCAAAGAATGATGTTTCCACCTCCATGCTTCACGGTTGGGATGTTGTTCTTGGGTTGTACTCATCCTTCTTCTTCCTCCAAACACGGCGAGTGGAGTTTAGACCAAAAAGCTCTATTTTTGTCTCATCAGACCGCATGACCTTCTCCCCTTCCTCCTCTGGATCATCCAGATGGTCATGGGCAAACTTCAGATGGGCCTGGACATGCGCTGGCTTGAGCAGGGGGACCTTGCGTGCGCTGCAGGATTTTAATCCATGACGGTGTAGTGTGTTACTAATGGTTTTCTTTGAGACTGCGGTCTCAGCTCTCTTCAGGTCATTGACCAGGTCCTGCCGTGTAGTTCTGGGCTGATCCCTCACGTTCCTCATGATCATTGATGCCCACGAGGTGAGATCTTGCATGGAGCCCCAGACAAAGGGTAATTGACCGTCATCTTGAACCTCTTCCATTTTCTAATAATTGCGCCAACAGTTGTTGCCTTCTCACCAAGCTGCTTGCCTATTGTCCTGTAGCCCATCCCAGCCTTGTGCAGGTCTACAATTTTAGCCCTGATGTCCTTACACAGCTCTCTGGTCTTGGCCATTGTGGAGAGGTTGGAGTCTGTTTGAGTGAGTGTGTGGACAGGTGTCTTTTAAACAGGTAACGAGTTCAAACAGGTAATGAGTGAAGAACAGGAGGGCTTCTTAAAGAAAAACTAACAGGTCTGTGAGAGCCGGAATTCTTACTGGTTGGTAGGTGATCAAATACTTATGTCATGCAATAAAATGCAAATTAATTACTTATCTTCTTGACGCACCCTTTCCCGTTAGCGGGATCATTTTCATCAACACCCACTGAATTGCAGCGCGCCAAATTCAAATTAAATGACTAAAAATATTTAATTTTCATGAAATCAAAAGTGCAATATAGCAAAACACAGCTTAGTTTGTTGTTAATCCACCAGGCGTGTCAGATTTAAATACAGCTTTTCGGCGAAAGCATAACAAGCGTTTATGTAAGAACATCTCTCTCAGTAGACAAAATATTACAAACACTAGCAGCCAAGTAGATTGGTCACAAAAGTCAGAAAAGCAATAAATGAATTCGCTAACCTTTGATGATCTTCGGATGTTTGCACTCACGAGACTCCCAGTTACACAATACATGTTCCTTTTGTTCCATAAAGATTATTTTTATATCCAATATACCTCCATTTGTTTGCCGCGTTATGTTCAGAAATCCACAGGCTCGAGCGGTCACGACATCGCAGAAGAAAATTCCAAATAGTATCCGTAATGTCCACAGAAACATGTCATATGTTTTTTTAAAATAATCAATCCTCAGGTTGTTTTTAAAATATATAATCGATAATATATCAACCAGGACTGTAGCTTTTTCAGTAGGAGAGGAAGAGACAATGGTTGCCCCACTCTGTTGCGCAAGCAAAACTCTGAACACCCAGCTATCCACTGACGCGATGTGATCTTTCTCGCTCATTTTTCAAAATAAAAGCCTGAAACTATGTCTAAAGACTGTTGACACCTTGAGGAAGCCATAGGAAAAGGAATCTGGTTGATATCCCTTTGAATGGAGAAAAGGCATCCAATGGAACAGAGAGATTTCAGGAAAAACAGCACTTCCAGGTTGGATTTTCCTCAGGTTTTCACCTGCAATATCAGTTATGTTATAGTCACAGACAATATTTTGACAGTTTTGGAAAGTTTAGTGTTTTCTATCCTAATCTGACAATTATATGCATATTCTAGTTTCTGAGCCCGAGAAATAGGCAGTTTCAAATGGGTATGTTTTTTTGTTGCCAAAACCTAAAATCCTGCCCCCTACACTCAAGAAGTTAAAAATCATACAAATGTGATTTTCTGGATTTTTGTTTTAGATTTCATCTCTCACAGTTGAAGTGTACCTTTGATAAAAATTACAGACCTCTACATGCTTTGTAAGTAGGAAAACCTGCAAAATCGGCAGTGGATGAAATACTTGTTCTCCCCACTGTAGCTCCACATTGATCTGGTACTGGTACTCCCTGTATATAGCTCCACATTGATCTGGTACTGGTACTCCCTGTATATAGCTCCATTCTTGTCTATTATATTCCTTGTGTTACTATTTTTCTTTTTATTATTATTTTTTTAACTCTGCATCGTTGGGAAGGGCTCATGAGAAAGCAAGTCTACACCCATTGTATTCAGCGCACGTGACAGATACAATTTCACTAGATGTTGGGTCTGTCTAAAGTGTGTATTTTCTCTTCTCACAGTGTGCTGCTGTACGCTGTCTTCCTCCAGGGTACGGATGGTTCTCTCCTGCTCGGCCACCAGGCTCCTCAGGTAACTGATCTCCTCTCTCTGGAATCCCAGCTCCCGGCCCCGTCTCAGCTCCTGCAGTCTGACCTCCTCTATTTTCTTGTGCCACTCGTTCACCTGAGAACATTCATATAGAGTAGACAACATGAGGAAAAACACATTTTCCCATGGAAGACAATAGACTGGAGTTTGGTGAGGAGGGAAAGTTCCATTACTGGAGTTTGGTGAGGAGGGAAAGTTCCACTACTGGAGTTTGGTGAGAAGGGGAAGAAAAGCTATACAATGACAGAAGGATAGCAATAGATGGTCATACCAAGGATCATTTACACTATATATATATTTATTCTTGCTAGAGCTGCCCCAGTCAACTATAAGTGCTGTTATTGTGAAGTGGAAACGACTAGGAGCAACAACGGATCAGCCGCGAATTTAGTAGGCCACACAAGCTTACAGTATGGGACAGCCAAGTGCTGAAGCCCGTAGAGCGTAAAAATTGTCTGTCCTCGGTTGCAACACTCACTACTGAGTTCCAAACTGCCTATGGAAGTAATGTCAGCACAAGAACTGTTCGTCGGGAGCTTCATGAAATGGGTTTTCATGGCCAAGCAGCCTCACACAAGCCTAAGATCACCATACTCAATGCCAAGCGTCCGCTGGAGTGGTGTAAACCTCGCCGCCATTGGGCTCTGGAGCAGTAGAAACGCTTCACCATCTGGCAGTCTGACAGACGAATCTGGGTTTGGCAGATGCCAGGAGAATGCTATCTGCGCCAATGCATAGTACCAACTGTAAAGTTAGGTGAAGGAGAAATAAAGGTCTGGGGCTGTTGTTCATTGTTCGGGCTAGGCCTCTTAGTTCCAGTAAAGGGAAATCTTAATGCTACAGAGTACAATGACATTCTAGACGATTCTGTGCTTTCAATTTGGGGCAGCGGTTTGGGGAAGTCCCTTTCTTGTTTCAGCATGACTGAAAATGGTTTGTCGAGATCGTTGTGGAAGAACTTGACTGGCCTGCACAAAGCCCTGACCCCAAACCGAACTGGAACGCCGACTGAGAGCCAGGCCTTAATCGCCCAACATCAGTGCCTGACCTCACTAATGCTCGTGGCTAAATGGAAGCAAGTCCCCACAGCAATGTTCCAACATCTAGTGTTGGAACAACTCTGGACCTCAAAGCCAGTTCCACTGCATTTTTTCATTGTTCCCCTCTAATTAGGGATTTAGACCTGGGACACCAGGTGTGTGCAATTAATAATCAGGTAGAACAGAAAACCAGCAGGTTCCAGACCTCGTAGGGTAAGAGTTGAGTACCCCTGTTCTGGTGGAAAGCCTTCCCAGAAGAATGGAAGATGTTAAAGCAGCAAAGGGGGGACCAACTCCATAATAATGCCCATGATTTTGGAATGAGATATTCGACGAGCAGGTGTCCACATACTTTTGGTCATTAACTCCTTCTGTGGAGTACCAATATGACGGCTGGTGGCTTCAAAGCCTTTCGCTGGCCATTACATAGCATCAGCAATCCAGGGTTTATATACATCATTGGTCCTTGCCCACCCACCTTCTGAGCTCCTTTCACATCCTTCAGCGTAGCTATGAGCTCCTCTAACCCTTTCAGCCTCAGCTCCAGCTCCTGGGCCTTCCCCTCCATCCTCCTCCTCTCCTCCTCCGCTCTCCTCTTCTCCTCCTGCGCGGTCCCTCTATCCTCCTGCAGGCGCATCATGGTCTGAGAGAACTTCTCCTGCTGGGCTAAGGGCAGAGCCCCGGCAAATTGCCTGCGGAGAGACTGGATGGACTGTTGGAGGTGCCTGGCTCGGTTCCGGCTCTCCTGGCGAGCATGGTACAGGGATTTCTCGCTGGCGTCCAGTTTCTGCTCGGCACGGAGCACGTAGGCCTCAAGCTGCTGGATCCGCGTGGCGGTGGCCTCTAGCTTCCCCACGGCGGCTGATTCGCTGAGCTGCAATGCTACGATGTGCTGGTGGAGCTTGGCGATCAGGGCTCTCTCGTCTGACTGGGACTGGGTGGGCAAACAAGACAGAGCAGGACAGGAGGGAAAAGTTAGCATTAGCAACAATGCTAGTAGTGAGATAAATTTGAGCAACATGGTAGTTAGCTATTCTAACTACCGGTAAGCACAATGAATAGCCAGTCATTCTTGCAATGGTATCATTGTTAAACTTGATCAACTATTGACAATAAGATGATTTCTCATCTCTCGTGGTTGAGTTACTTGAGTAGAATGAGGATGAGTTATATGAATAAGGTTAAATAGGGTTGAATAGCGTCTGTGTTGTGTTGCGTTACCTGATAGTCGAGGACCTGCCTCCTTAGAGCTTCAACCTCCTTCTCTCTGGACTGCTGTCTGGCCTCCAGGGCGGACACCTGCATCTTAGCCACGTCAGACACCTCCCTCAACCTGGATACATAGCATGGGGTTAGCACCTTATCCCATTACCAACTGCCATTATAAAACGCAAGCTTACTGGGCAATAGTAGTAAAGCTTACTAAATCAGGGATGGGATCAGGGCACATTGCATTTAGGCTAGGGCATTAGTCCAGTTTCATTAGACAGAATCACATACACGTAAATATAACTAGATCACAGGAGGAATTATCACATATTACATGAGTGGATTTAGTACATACATTGAGGCCTCCACCTTGAGTTCGGCCTCAGCCTTCTCCAGCTGCGTGATCCTGGCGCGGTCGGCGTTGCTGCCGTCTTTAGAGACACTGTCGGCCAGCTCATCTCTCAGCTCCCGCTCCGTTCTCTGGGCCCCCAGGTACAGCTTTGTTAGCTGGGGACCAACAACACTTCAGGTTAGGGGCTTTGTGTCACTATAAGACATAGTCCAGGATACTGCATGGCCTTGTCCAGCCATGCTCTCTACCAGGGACAAGTGTTGAGAATTGCCATGATCAACACACTATAAAGTGGGGCAAAAAAGTATTTAGTCAGCCACCAATTGTGCAAGTTCTCCCACTTAAAAAGATGAGAGGCCTGTAATTTTCATCATATGTACGCTTCAACTATGACAGACAAAATGACAAAAAAAATCCAGAAAATCACATTGTAGGATTTTTAATGAATTTATTTGCAAATTATGGTGGAAAATAAGTATTTGGTCAATAACAAAAGTTTATCTCAATACTTTGTTAAATACCCTTTGTTGGCAATGACAGAGGTCAAACGTTTTCTGTAAGGCCTCACAAGGTTTTCACACACTGTTGCTGGTATTTTGGCCCATTCCTACATGCAGATCTCCTCTAGAGCAGTGATGTTTTGGGGCTGTTGCTAGGCAACACGGACTTTCAACTCCCTCCAAAGATTTTCTATGGGGTTGAGATCTGGAGACTGGCTAGGCCACTCCAGGACCTTGAAATGCTTCTTACGAAGCCACTCCTTCGTTGCCCGGGCGGTGTGTTTGGGATCATTGTCATGCTGAAAGACCCAGCCACGTTTATCTTCAATGCCCTTGCTGATGGAAGGAGGTTTTCACTCAAAATCTCACGATACATGACCCCATTCATTCTTTCCTTTACACGGATCAGTCGTCCTGGTCCCTTTGCAGAAAAACAGCACCAAAGCATGATGTTTCCACCCCCATGCTTCACAGTAGGTATGGTGTTCTTTGGATGCAACTCAGCATTCTTTGTCCTCCAAATACGACAAGTTGAGTTTTTACCAAAAAGTTCTATTTTGGTTTCATCTGACCATATGACATTCTCCCAATCTTCTTCTGGATCATCCAAATGCTCTCTAGCAAACTTCAGACGGGCCTGGACATGTACTGGCTTAAGCAGGGGGACACGTCTGGCACTGCAGGATTTGAGTCCCCGGCGGCGTAGTGTGTTACTGATGGTAGGCTTTGTTACTTTGGTCCCAGCTCTCTGCAGGTCATTCACTAGGTCCCCCGTGTGGTTCTGGGATTTTTGCTCACCGTTCTTGTGATCATTTTGACCCCACGGGGTGAGATCTTGCGTGGAGTCCCAGATCGAGGGAGATTATCAGTGGTCTTGTGTGTCTTCCATTTCCTAATAATTGCTCCCACAGTTGATTTCTTCAAACCAAGCTGCTTACCTGTTGCAGATTCAGTCTTCCCAGCCTGGTGCAGGTCTACAATTTTGTTTCTGGTGTCCTTTGACAGCTCTTTGGTCTTGGCCATAGTGGAGTTTGGAGTGTGACTGTTTGAGGTTGTGGACAGGTGTCTTTTATACTGATAACAAGTTCAAACAGGTGCCATTAATACAGGTAACGAGTGGAGGACAGAGGAGCCTCTTAAAGAAGAAGTTGCAGGTCTGTGAGAGCCAGAAATCTTGCTTGTTTGTAGGTTACCAAATACTTATTTTCCACCATAATTTGCAAATAAATTCATTAAAAATCCTAGTGTGATTTTCTGGATTTTTTCCCCTCATTTTGTCTGTCATAGTTGAAGTGTACCTAAGATGAAAATTACAGGCCTCTCATCTTTTTAAGTGGGAGAACTTGCACAATTGGTGGCTGACTAAATACTTTTTTGCCCCACTGTATACGCAGTGAAAAATATGATTAGTTATTCAATGCTTCCATGTGTTTGCATCTGTCCCTATCCAATAAACTATCAAATGAAATTGAAATGATTGTCCATTGCCACAGGAAACAGAGATTTGTCTTTTCAAATCAAATCAAATGTAATTAGTCACATGCGCCAAATACAACAGGTGAAATACTTAGTGAAATACTTACTTACGAGCCCCTAACCAACAATTCAGTAAAAAAAACCATGAGTAAGAATAAGAAATAAAAGTAACAAGTAATTAAAGAGCAGCAGTAAAATAACAATAGCGAGACTATACACAGGGGGGTACCGGCACAGAGTCAATGTGCGGGGGTACCGGTTAGTTGAGGTAATATGTACACGTAGGTAGAATTATTAAAATGACTATGCATAGATGATAATAACAGAGAGTAGTAGCGGTGTAAAAGAGAGGGGGCAATGCAAATAGTTTGGGTAGCCATTTGATTAGATATTCAGGAGTCTCTTACGGCTTGGGGGTAGAAGCTGTTTAGAAGTCTCTTGGACCGAGACTTGGCACTCCGGTACCGCTTGCCGTGCGGTAGCAGAGAGAACAGTCTATGACTAGGATGGCTGGAGTCGTTGACAATTTTTATGGCCTTCCTCTGACACCGCCTGTTGTAGAGGTCCTGGATGGCAGGAAGCTTGGCCCCACTACCCTCTGTAGTACCTTGCGGTTGGAGGCCAAGCAGTTGCCTTACCAGGCAGTGATGCAGCCAGGATTACTATTGCAACAACACATCATCAGTAGGGTAAAACTAACCTGTCTCACGACGGTCTAAACCCAGCTCACGTTCCCTATTAGTGGGTGAACAATCCAACGCTTGGTGAATTCTGCTTCACAATGATAGGACGAGCCGACATCGAAGGATCAAAAAGCGACGTCGCTATGAACGCTTGGCCGCCACAAAACAGTTATCCCTGTGGTAACTTTTCTGACACCTCCACAAACACAATTCCCATGTTCCCAGAATTCTCATATTCCAACTATTCCTATTTCCAAGATGCATACCTCCTCAATGTGTGAACTTCTCTTCTTTAACAGAATTCCATACTGTAACCATATATGCAGTATGCTTATGCTTATGCTCTCGATGGTGCAGCTGTATAACCTTTTGAGGATCTGAGGACCCATGCCAAATCTTTTTAGTCTCCTGAGGGGGAATAGGTTTTATCGTGCCCTTTCACAGCTGTCTTGGTGTGCTTTGCCCATGTTAGTTTGTTGGTGATGTTGGACACCAAAGAACTTGAAGCTCTCAACCTGCTCCACTACAGCCCCGTCAATGAGAATGGGGGCTCGGTCCTCTTTTTCCTGTAGTCCATAATCATCTCCTTTGTCTTGATCATGTTGAGGGAGAGGTTGTTGTCCTGGCACTACACGGACAGGTCTCTGACCTCCTCCCTATAGGCTGTCTCGTCAATGTCGGTGATCAGGCCTACCACTGTTGTGTCATTGGCAAACTTAAAGATGGTGTTTGAGTCGTGCCTGGCCGTGCAGTCATGAGTGAACAAAGAGTATAGGAGGGGACTGAGCACGCTGTCGTGGCAGAATCAGAATTCTTTATGTAACATTTATAAATAAGATGTTTTATTAATTTTTATTAGTATGCTTATGTGGGAAAAAAGTTACTTGGGCCCAGAGAGGGGAGAGGTCGGGTTAGTCTTATCTGTGAATGTGTCTGTAAACTATTCCTAAACCATGTGACGGGATGGGGTGATTAATGGGGAACCAGTTAGGTGGCTCCACAATGTCTGTGTGCCAGTCACATCTCTCTGTGATCTTGTCCAGGAGGGGGTGTATTTGATATACGCCATTGGATGAGGTAATGTTTTTGGTCCTAAGTGGTACCAAGAATGAGATAAGAACTTAGTTTAGGAGACCAAACTGAACGATAATTTATAGCCAATGCTGTCTGGATATGTGTGTCTTTGCTATAAAGGATCTCAGTTGCCAATATGTAAGCACTCTCAGAGAATTAATTTATAGACACTGAATTGATCTGAGAGTCACAGGGCTATGGTGAAGCTCATATAATTAAAGATGGACCTTATGATAACTCTGACATGTGTGTGGTTTGCCATCTCATGATTTGGTAATACAGGAAATTTCCACGACAACGCACCCGAGGGGCCCTGTGTTGAGGATCAGCGTGGCGGATGTTGTTACCTACCCTTACCACCTGGGGGCGGCACGTCAGGAAGTATTGATGAGCTTTGAAGGCACTATGGTATTGATCACTGAGCTGTAGTCATTGAATAGCATTCTCACATAGGTGTTCATTTTGTCCAGGTGGGAAAGGACAGTGTGGAGTGCAATAGAGATTGTATCATGTGGGGATCTGTTGGGGTTGTATGCCAAATTGAGTGGGTCTTGGGTTTCTGGGATAATGGTGTTGATGTGAGGAATGACCAGCCTTTCAAAGCACTTCATGGCTACAGATGTGAGTGCTATGGGTCGGTAGTCATTTAGGCAGGTTACATTATTGTTCTTGGGCACAGGGACTATGGTGGTGTTACAGACTCAGACAGGGAGAGGTTGAAAATGTTAATGAAGACACTTGTCAGCTGTCCAGCGCATCCTCGCAGTACACGTCCAGGTAATCTGTCTGGCCCTGCGGCCATGTGAATGTTGACCTGTTTAAAGGTCTTACTCACATCAGCTGCGGAAAGCGTGATCACACAGTCTTCTGGAACAGCTGGTGCTCTCATGCATGTTTCAGTGTTATTTGCTTCGAAGCGAGCATAGACGTAGTTTAGCTCATCTGGTAAACTTGTGTTACTGGGCAGCTCTCGGCTGTGCTTCCCTTTGTAGTCTGTACTATTTTGCAAGCCCTGTGTGTGGAGTAAAGGTGGTCCAGAGTTTTTTCCCCCTCTGGTTGCACATTTAACATGCCGATAGAAATTTGGTAAGACGGATTTAAGTTTCCCTGCATTAAAGTCCCCGGCTACTAAGAGTGCCGCTTCTGTGTGAGCGTTTTCCTGTTTGCTTATGGCGGAATAGATGCTTTGTCCCTTCCCTAACTCCTACACTATGTAGATAGCTCTCTCCTACCTCTGCAAACTTTGTCTCCAGCTCCACGTTGCGCTCCTCCACCAGTCTGAGAGAGTTCCTGAGGTGTTCGTACATCTTGTGGGCATGCTCAGCCCTCTGCCGCTCATTCAGCTCCTTCATCTCCAAGGTGGTGATCCTCCTGGACGTTGATATAATCTCACTGTTGGCCACTGCCTTCGCTGCCTTGTCCATGCTGCTCTCACCACCTGGGAATAGAAGAACGCTCCAGGGTCAGAAATCCATTTGGAAAAGTCAAAGAATCTTCCAAATGAGATTTCTGAAAAACTCGGAAACTTCAAGAAAGTTCAGGCAATTTTGCAACCCTTGTCAGAAATTATAGGGCTTTGGAGAGACAATACAGACTCTAAAAGTGAAGTATTTTCAACCTGAGTTGTGAAGCTTACCTAATGTGTTGATGTGCTCCCAGGCTTGCTCCAGAGTGTGGAGTTTCTCCTTGGTAATCTCCAGCTCTTTATTGAGGGCAGTGATGTGCTCACGGAGGGAAATGTTCTCACCCTAAAAGCAGAAGGGAAAAAGACAGATACGGTATGAGTCCACAAAAAGCTCTATAGAGAACTCAGTCAACGAAAGAGGAGCCATACCGTCAATAATTATCCACTAATAAAAGGTTAAATTCGACACATTCACTGTTAACTACTAAACGAAAGTTCCTTTTCTTTATTTGCACTAATATGAAGTCATTTGAGATTCCACCAGTCCTGAAAAGGACACGGGGGTAGGAAGACCTACCTCTAGGTGTTCTAGGTTGGTGGTCCTCTGCACCAGGTGGTTGTCTTTCTGGAGCATGTCCCTGTATTTCACCGTCAGCTCTGTGTATTGCTTGTTGGCCCTCTCCAGCTCTGATGAGGGGACGCTGTCATCCAGGGCTTTCTGCAGCGCTGCCAGCTTATATGCTGCCATGTCCTACAAAAAATGCTATATCAAGTCTTGTGAAGAAAACGATTGAATTGGGAGTTAAATTATTCTCTATACCCGTCATTAAAAGTATACACTTCAAAGTTATTTCTTGGTTGTTTTTCAGTCAAGTGAACTCTTCTTCTCTTTTATTGTTCCTGGATAGGTGTATGCAATATGGCAACATTTTAGACAATCAGAGGGCTCGTGTACCTTGTATCTGGTCAGGTATCCCATCCTCTGTGTGACAGAGGCCTGCATGGTGCTGAAGTCATCCCTCAGTTTGTTGTTGTCCTTGCGGAGGTGCTGCTCCTGCTCCAGCAGGGTGGTGTAGCGATGTGCTAGAGACTTCTCGTTCACACGCAGAACCGTCATCCTCCGGGCCGCCTCCGCCACCTGCCTCCGCAGCTCCTCTGGATCCTTCTGCAGTGCCTCCAGCCAGTGCTATTGGACACAGTGGGGATTAGAAATACATTGAATATAATGCAGAGAGTTTAGAGATACAGTGAGCCACTGAGCAATGTTTGGCTCTGTCACTCACGTTGAACTCTTTGATCTTTACTTTGTCCACCATCTTCTGCTCCTCCAGCTTGTTCTTCATCTCTCTGAGTGTCTCCTTTTCCGTCTGCCAGACCTCCTTCTCACTACACCATCAGAATACTCAAAGATAAGTTAAGAGTTTTGTGTTCTATTCAGCTTTGTGGGTATCAGTCTTGCTGTAGTGTGTGTAGGGAAGACCGGGTTCAAATGGCACATAAACTTTTCTGGTGCCCTAAAAATAGGGGGCTGGGTTAGGGTTAATAATCTGAACAATAATGGGGATGTCCATGTTGATCTTTTCAAGCATAAAGGGGTGTTCTGATTTGGTAGGTAATAGAGGTCGACCGACTAATCAGAATGGCCGATTAATTTGGGCCGATTTCAAGTTTTCATAACAATTGTAAATCTGAATTTTTGGGCGCCGATTAAAAAAAAAAAAGTTTCATATATTTTTTTATACCTTTATTTAACTAGGCAAGTCAGTTAAGAACACATTCTTATTTTCAATGACGGCCTAGGAACGGTGGGTTAACTGCCTTGTTCAGGGGCAGAACGACAGATTTTCACATTGTCAGCTCGGGGGATCCCATCTTAAAACCCTACAGTTAACTATTACAAAGCTCTAACCACCTGCCTCTCATTGCACTCCATGAGGAGCCTGCCTGTTACGGGAATGCAGTAGAAGCCAAGGTAAGTTGCTAGCTAGCATTAAACTTATCTTATAAAAAACAATCAATCATTATCACTAGTTATAACTACACATGGTTGATGATATTACTAGTTTATCTAGCGTGTCCTGCGTTGAATATAATCGATGCAACGCTTGGGGATGATTTAACAAAAGCGCATTTGAGAAAAAAGCACAATCGTTGGACGACTGTACCTAAACATAAACACCAATGCCTTTCTTAAAATCAATACACAGAAGTATATATTTTGAAACCTGCATATTTAGCTAAAAGACATCCAGGTTAGCAGGCAATATTAACCAGGTGAAATTGTGTAATTTCTCTTGTGTTCATTGCACGCAGAGTCTGGGTATATGCAACAGTTTGGCCAGCCTGGCTCATTGCGAACTAATTTGCCAGAATTTTACGTAATTATGACATAACATTGAAGGTTGTGCAATGTAACAAGAATATTTAGAGTAACGGGATGCCACCCGTTAGATAAAATACCGGACGGTTCCGTATTTCACTGAAATAATAAACGTTTTGTTTTCGAAATGATAGTTTCCGAATTCGACTATATTAATGACCAAAGGCTCGTATTTCTGTGAGTTATTATGTTATAATTAAGTCTATGAATTGATAGAGCAGTCTGACTGAACGATGGTAGGCAGCAGCAGGCTCATAAGCATTCATTCAAACAGCACTTTTGTGCGTTTTGCCAGCAGCTATTCGCAAGCACAGCACTGTTTATGACTTCAAGCCTACCAGCCTAATGGCTGGTGTAACCAATGTGAAATGGCTAGCTAGTTAGCTGGGTGTGCGCTTGGAGTAGTTATTCTCCTTGCTCTGCAAGGGCCATGGCTTTTGTGGAGCGATGGGGTAACGCTTTTTCGAGTGTGGCTGTTGTCGATGTGTTCCTGGTTCGAGCCCAGGTAGGGGCGAGGAGAGGGACGGAAGCTATACTGTTACACTGGCAATACTATAGTGCCTATAAGAACATCCAATAGTCAAAGGTATATGAAATACAAATGGTATAGAGAGAAATAGTCCTAGAAATACTATATTAACTACAACCTAAAACCTCTTAACTGGGAATATTGAAGTCTCATGTTAAAAGGAACCACCAACTTGTGTTGGTATGTCCTCATGCTCATGTGTTGATATGTCCTCATGTTCTGAGCAAGGAACTCAAACGTTAGCTTTTTTATATGGAACATATTGCACTTTTACTTCTCCAACACTTTGTTTTTGCATTATTTAAACCAAATTGAACATGTTTCATTATTTATTTGAGGTTAAAATAAGTGCTCATTCAGTATTGTTGTAATTGTCATTATTACAAATAAATAAATAAAAATCGTCCGATCAATAGGCTTTTTTTGGTCCTCCAATAATCGGTATCGGGTTTGAAAAATCACAATCGGTCGACCTCTAGTAGGTACGCAGCACCACTGTCATACTGTACATGCCGTACACCGTGCTTCTACACATGCATTGCTTGCTGTTTGGGGTTTTAGGCTGGGTTTCTGTACAGCACTTTGTGACATCAGCTGATGTAAGAAGGGCTTTATAAATACATTTGATGTACAGTAAGTTTGGTCCTCTAGCTGCAGATGATCTCAACCAACTGCCCTACTGTACCTTTGGTGCTCCTTGTAGAGGAGTCCCTGCTGATGGCGAATCACAGCAAACTTCCCCTTGTACTCTTCCAAGGCTGCCACCAGCTGCTGGCTTGACTCCTCTTTGTTTTTAACCTCCTAAAAAAGAACATTATTTGTGAAAATGTCTCTCAGATCATTCGTGAGATGAGTTACAGAGAATAATACAAGAAATAGTGCGTGTTTGAGATCGACTGCATTGCAGTTGCTAACTGCTTTGTTGTCAATCTCAAACACAATCGATTAGGCTAACAGTGATGGGCGAAGTTGGGCGAGACTGACCCGTAACAGTCGAACAGCATACTCATTCAGAGAGCTGATAACCTCAGTGCTGGATAGGGCCATGTCTTCAGGGAGATTCAGGGTCCTAAAGATTACCCCGCCCCCTTTGGACTTTCTCAGCGCCTCCATATCGCCCTCCAAACGGGTCACCTGACCAACAGAGATAGAAGGGAAACAGTTTTAATTTTGGCACCTATTATAGATTTAGTCTGAAATGGTATCCCCTATTATAGATTTAGTCTTAAATGATATCACCTATTATAGATTTAGTCTTAAATGCTATCCCCTATTACAGATGTAGTCTTAAATGGTATCCCCTATTATAGATTTAGTCTTAAATGGTATCCCTTATTATAGATTTAGTCTTAAATGGTATCCCCTATTATAGATTTAGTCTTAAATGCTATCCCCTATTACAGATTTAGTCTTAAATGGTATCCCCTATTATAGATTTAGTCTTGAATGGTGTCCCCTATTACAGATTTAGTCTTAAATGGTATCCCCTATTACAGATGTAGTCTTAAATGGTGTCCCCTATTACAGATTTAGTCTTAAATGGTATCCCCTATTACAGATGTAGTCTTAAATGGTATCCCCTATTACAGATGTAGTCTTAAATGGTATCCCCTATTACAGATTTAGTCTTAAACGGTATCCCCTATTACAGATGTAGTCTTAAATGGTATCCCCTATTACAGATGTAGTCTTAAATGGTATCCCCTATTACAGATTTAGTCTTAAACGGTATCCCCTATTATAGATTTAGTCTTAAACGGTATCCCCTATTATAGATTTAGTCTTAAATGGTATCCCCTATTACAGATTTAGTCTTAAATGGTATCCCCTATTATAGATTTAGTATTGAATGGTGTCCCCTATTACAGATTTAGTCTTAAATGGTATCCCCTATTACAGATGTAGTCTTAAATGGTATCCTCTATTACAGATTTAGTCTTAAACGGTATCCCCTATTACAGATTTAGTCTTAAATGGTATCCCCTATTACAGATGTAGTCTTAAATGGTATCCCCTATTGCAGATGTAGTCTTAAATGGTATCAATGGCAGTAGTACAGTGCCTATTTACTAGACATTCAAAAGACTGCAATGAAAAAGCCACAGATATGCAACAATATCCATGGAACAATTTAACGATGGAATCAAAGTAAGGGAAACAGCGCCACTGTCCGCCCCACCACCGCTGTTACTGTTTTTGTTTTGTTGACGAAGCGGAGGTGAGGAGCATGGTAAAAATACATGCAGTACATCTTCTGGTGTTCTATCACGCGGGCAACGATGTCAGAGGAGAAAAGAAACAGTGCTGGTTGTTTGCAGTAACCTCTTTGTTATTGGAATATTGCAGATGGACGTGGCAGTTTCACCAATTAAGGAGTCCAGCTTTAAGCTATTGAGGTGGAATGGAATTACAGTGCCAGTAGGTATGAGGTTCATATGGATTGGATGCCATTACTACTTAACATTGAGTTATTCATAGCCTGCAGGTACCTGATTGTTTCTGCCATTAACAACACTATTGTTGCCTTCAAAAACAGTCTGCCTGTGGTAAAAATAATATACAACAAGTTGACAAAAGAAAGAAATGGACAGACATTATTTGTCCCTTTGTGAAAAATGTATATACACTCATACAACAGCAAAATATAATTCTGTGGCTTTCTCACAACTTGCCCTACATACTGTAAAGTAAGTACAACCAGCCAGCTGGATACCTTTTCTTTGGCTTTGACCAGTTGACTCATGGTGTTGGCAGCTTCCTCCCGAGCTGCCCTCATTTCCTGTCTGATCTCGTCGTTCCTTCCCGTCAGTTGGTCTACCTGGGCCTTCAGGTGGAGGCTGGTGTCAAACTTCCCATCAGAGTTCTTCATCTCTATTGCCTGGAACATGGAACATGGCGGAGCAGGGTTGGGGTCAATTCCATTTCAATTCAGGGCGTGAATGAACATTCTAAGAACAATAGAGTGACGACATATAACATGTGGACAGCTGTGATGATGCTACTGGTTACACTTACACGGACCAGCTTCTCCAGACTGGGGATAGAGACAGCAGCTTGTGAGGAGGGGGTTTTCTGTTGAGCATCCTGGATGGCCTGAAGGATCTCCTTCATACCTTGTTCCAGCTGCTTGTTCTCCTTAAACAAGTCTTCCACTAAGGGACACAAAGAGAAGACAGCAGCGCTTATCCAACTGTGTTCAGGGATTCCTTTGGACATCCACGTTTCTCACTCAATGCATTGACACTACCTAGTCCTTTACTGGGAAATAGTATTGAGGAACACATAGTGTGCATTTCTGACAGCGTATAGCATGAAATGCTGTGAGTAGCCATAAAACTACTTCAACATTTCCTACTATACATTATACTGCCAGTTTGTACATACATTTGGATTTAAACTGAGATGACTGGGTCCTCTGATGCTCAAAGTCTCTCTCCTTATGGTTCAGTTCTCTCCTCAGATGCTCATACTGTAAAACAAGTGGGAAAGGATGTATATAAGACAGGATATAGCCCACATAAACCATACAGTGGAAATAACTGGCAAAAAAATGTCAGGGTGATGTCTTCGGTGATGTCATGGTTAGGTCATATACTGATTTATAAAGGCCATTTTTAAATGACCAGAATTCTGACATCTCCTTCTGTCATCTAACCTTGCTTTTGATCTCCTCCTCATCTGCAGAACTGAATGCTGGTGTTGGTGTCAGTTTGATGGATCTGGTGGGCTTGGCATCATCCTCTAGCAATGAGCTGGTCACTGTGATCCCTATGATGGAGAAAAGTGGGTTTATCAGCACAAAAATAGAAATAGACTTAGTTAAATGGGGGATGAAATACTACTAACTTGTTATCAGTACTTGTATGGCATGCTGGCTAACCAACTCATATCTCCCTCCTATAGTTGTGTAGCATGGAGCGGATATTTACCTTTGTCCTTTACCATTCGCCTGATTTGTTTCTTCAGTTCAAGTCTCTCCTCTTCCAGTCGTTCGATCTGTGGAGTCAAGTGGGGTCGTAAGGGAAACAGGGCCACAGGTTGAGCTAAAGGTTTCGTTCCAAATGGCACCCTATTCTCTATATAGTACACTACTTTTAACCAGTGCCCATAGTATAGTGCACTACTTCTTTTAGTGCACTATGTAGGGAACAAGGTACCAAATGGGACACAGTCAAATTGACATCAAGAGGTTCCTTCCCATCCCTATCTACCTCTTTGGTGAGAACCTGGTTCTCTGCTTGGAACTGCCTCTGTTTCAGGGATTTGGTTCTTCTGAATTCTGTCAGATCCACTTCCTCTTTGGGCTCCAGACCTTATGAAAGAGGATGATGGATGAATACAGAACCTGAATGAGAGGATATCCAACAATGAAAATGTCTAGCTAATAAGGTAACTCACTAACTTTATGAAATATAACACCTTCCAACAGGAAATCAAATATGTCTGCTGTCTCTCTGTTTTTTATGTCTTTGTTGTTTATTGCTTGTTATCTTTTATTAAATGAAAGGATATTCAACAATGAAAAAATGTCTAGCTAATGACATCATTCATTAACTTTATGAAATATAACACAATCCAACAGGAAATTAATTTTGTGTCTGCTGTCTCCCTGTTTTTGATTTCTTTGTTGTTGTTTTCAGTTCTTATTTTAAATTTCTATCTGTAACATGTTGAGACATTGTGAAATTAACATAAATAAAATGTGACTTGAAGTTTGTTAATTACATTTGTTTTGTGTGTGACTTACCGAGTCGTTCCCTAAGATCTTCGTTCTCATCCAGAAGGTTGTTGATTCTCATCTCCAGCTGGTTGATCTCTCTGGTCATAGCCTCCGCCTCACGGTCTCGCACTCTCATCTGATTCTTACACTCTTTGATCTCAGCGATGGCCACCTGCAGACCATCAGTGCCCTGCAGGACAGTAAAGAGAGCCAAGATAGATCAGCCATGGCTTTCATACTTTGTTTAATCTAGGATACAAGATTTGACAGACCAGACATCTCAAAAACAAAGCCTCTTGCATGAGTCATGAGAATCACCACAGGGATGGGGGAAAATAGTTTTTTTGGACTTATTATGTTGGAGGACCTTAAGCAACTGAGCATTTGTGAAATTGGGCAGGCTAGGCAGACTTACAGACTCATAGAGTCTCATGTGGTTTAATGTGTCACTGAGCTCTTTGTCCTTGTCCCTGGCGTCTGTCTCGGCTAGCTCAGCCACACGTTCTGCTTCCTGTGCTCTTGTCTCTGTGGCCTGCAGCTTAGCAGTTAGCTCGTCCAGCTTCCTCTGCTGGATGGCTGAGGGCAGACCTGGGGAAAAACTTTGAGCTATAAGCTATTGCTAATAATGCTAAATCAGAGTTTATGGCTCTGTGCTACACTAGAGATACAAATGCTAACCCTAACATGCTAAATGTCTTCCCTTTAAGAAACATTTTAGCTAAATTGTCTGAAGCTAAAAAATATACTGTAAAGTTGGCACCAACTAACCCGCAGAGAACACCCACACTTTTTCAATCTTATAGCAATGTTGGTGCATAGCAGCCTTGGCTGACACCAGAACAACATTCCTTGTTAACAGCATCCAGATCCATGTGCTTTTACAACAAGACAATTTGACACGCACCTCTGTCTTTCTTCAGGGGCTTCTTGAGTTCCTCTATGAGCAGGGCATTTCTCTCCATCTCCCCCGTATACTGCTCCACTTGCTCTGTCAGCATCTTGATTTGATTGTCTCTCTCTAGCACGGCCTTGAAGACATTCACAAACATTTTATTAGTTTGGAACCAGCGTCGTTAGTACAAGGACAACCACGGAAGAGCACAGCAGGTTGTGATTTGTGTACAATAACGTGTAATAAAAGACATGAGATCTTGTGAAATGAAATGAAAGCAGAGAGAGGTCTGTAAAATAGACAAGAAATATGGAGGGCCGAGTAACTTACACCACATAGCTCATATATGACCTGGCCACGAGTTAGTGACGGGAGTGCAAGTAAAGACAGGAGAAAACAGGAGAAAAGAACAGAATGAACAGAAGAGAAGCTGCAGTGGAAATGACAGATGGAACACAAAGATACAGTATCTTGTCTGAAGTCAGTACCGCCGATGTGCCAACATCTGCCTGTAGTGTCTGAATGGTTTGGGCTACACACTAATATGACCCCTCCATAGAAGGTGAGACTCTCATGAACAAGATGGTGTTCTCAGTTTTTACCTACAACCCCCACAAGTGTCACAGGACTCGTCTGAAGTTTATCCGGTACTGGGCCGAAAAATGAATGGAAGTGAATAGGGCATTTCAAGTCAAAGGTGGTCATTCCACGCTAAAAAATAAATACATACTTCTTATATCTTTCAGATATAGGACAGTCACTTCCAAACATACTTCCTTTTAAAGAATTTTAAAATATCTATTTTTCCATGTATGAATCTGTTATTCAATGTGTTTCTATGGGCTGATAGCCGAAAAGCCCAATTCAATGTCTTTATATGCAGTACCAGTCAAAAGTTTGGACACACCTAGTCATTCAAAAGTTTTCCTTAATTTTTACTATTTTCTACATTGTAGAATAATAGTGAAGACATCAAAACTATGAAATAACACATATGGAATCATGTAGTAACCAAAAAAGTGTTAAACAAATTACAGCTTTGCACTGGTACTGTATATATATTTTTTATACCTATAGGGATACTAAAATTCTAAATCAAATAGCTAAATGATCCTTGGTATGACCATCTTAAAACAATTCCATATGTTATCTTAGTAGAAACTTAGCCCCTGGCACTAAGTTAAATATTTTCACAGTTGAAATATATATCTTTCAACAGACAGATATTTCAAAGATGAAGATAAACAAAAAACACACTGTTTGAACCTATAGATTTAGAGATTTCCTAATATGGTATAAAATGTCACCGTTTTTAAAGTAATTTGTCGTTGCATGTACTGTATGTACCAAATACTGCACAAAAAGTTCCCTCACAGGAACAATGAATTATCTCTATTGAAGTTTGAAAACGTACTGTAAGCTGCTCACTACTGTAGGTCGGTCTGGATAAGAGCGTCTGTTAAATGACTAAAATGTAAATGTAAAATTCAGATCTAGCCAAGTTCCTTAGATGTATTAATATGTATGTATTTACATAAAGATAAGGATTTCAGCTTTGAGACGGACCTGCTGCAAGGCGATGATGTTGCTCTTGTCCGTGTCCATCTGGGTCGAGCGTAGCTTGTCCCTTAGCTCGCGGATCATCTGCTGGTACTCCATGATCTCCTCATCCTTCCCAGCCAGCACTCTCTGAAAATCACAAAACACAGACACAATCAAGGCCACTCAGAAAAACGCAGAGATCACCAGGGCCACTGACAAAACAACACAGCTGCAACTAACCAGGCAGTATGCTTTGATGAGGACAGGCCCCGAGCTAAAATGTTTTAATTTATGCTGATTGACTACTAATGTTTGAAGTGTGAAGAATAAATGTAAATATTTCCTCTATACATAGAGTACCAGTCAAAAGTTTGGATGAAGTTCGCAAAGCTGTCATCAAGGCAAAGGATGGCTACTTTTAAGAATCTCAAATAGAAAATGTATTTTGATTTGTTTAACACTTTTTTGGTTACTACATGATTCCATATGTGTTATTTAATAGTTTGATGTCTTCACTATTATTCTACAATGTATAAAATAGTCAAAATAAAGAAAAACCCTTAAATGAGTAGATGTCTCCAAACTTTTGACTGGTACTGTAATTAGCTATGTGCTGTCAAGTTCTTTAATGATTCAGAAAACATACAGACAGCAGCATGCAATACTTGATACAATCAGTGTATCGCCTGCTGCCTTTTCTCTCAGCCAGGTAAATAATGTGAGAACACCCACCTTCCATTCATCCACCTTGGCATTCACGGCTGCCATGACTGGGTCATCTTCCTCCGCCCGGCTCTGAATCTGCTCTGTCAGCTCTCTGACCTGAAGTGAAGAACACAGCAGTATATTGTTTTTATTCAACACCAATGAATGTATGTTATTTACACTGTCAATTCACAATAATGATTCAATATTAGAAATGCTTCATAAAGTCTATGCAAAGCCGTGCTGAAACTTTCCCAGGTTCAACCTTTACATTTGTCCGTATAACCGGAAAACCAGATTGCAACCTGTAATTTTGTCCCTCTAGGTTACCTGTAGCTTGGCGTGGTCCCTCTCCTTCCTCAGCTGGTCCATGATGGAGTCTGTCTGCTGCACAACGATCTTCATCTTGTTGTACTCGTCAGTCATCGTCTCCATCTCCTTCACTGACTCCTCTAGGCTCTTCTGCATCTGATCGTTCTGTGTCTTCAGGTGGGCGACCTCTTCCTCCGCACGCTAGAGGTAGAGGAATGAGGACACAGGTCTGGGGTTAGTACAGTAAGAAACATACTGTAAATCATGCAATGATATCAACGGAATCAACGGACTCCCTAAATTTTATCAGCATATCGATTGCGCAACCAGGGGTGGAAAGACCCTGGATCATTGTTACTCTAACTTCCGCGACGCATATAAGGCCCTGCCCCGCCCCCTTTCGGAAAAGCTGACCACGACTCCATTTTGTTGATCCCTGCCTACAGACAGAAACTAAAACAAGAAGCTCCCACGCTGAGGTCTGTCCAACGCTGGTCCGACCAAGCTGACTCCACACTCCAAGACTGCTTCCATCACGTGGACTGGGAGATGTTTCGTATTGCGTCAGACAACAACATTGACGAATACGCTGATACGGTGTGCGAGTTCATTAGAACGTGCGTTGAAGATGTCGTTCCCATAGCAACGATTAAAACATTCCCTAACCAGAAACCGTGGATTGATGGCAGCATTCGTGTGAAACTGAAGGCACGAACCACTGATTTTAATCAGGGCAAGGTGTCTGGTAACATGGCTGAATACAAACAGTGCAGCTATTCCCTCCGCAAGGCTATCAAACAAGCTAAGCGCCAGTACAGAGACAAAGTAGAATCTCAATTCAACGGCTCAGACACAAGAGGTATGTGGCAGGGTCTACAGTCAATCACGGACTACAGGAAGAAACCCAGCCCAGTCACGGACCAGGATGTCTTGCTCCCAGGCAGACTAAATAACTTTTTGCCCGCTTTGAGGACAATACAGTGCCACTGACACGGCCTGCAACGGAAACATGCGGTCTCTCCTTCACTGCAGCCGAAGTGAGTAAGACATTTAAACGTGTTAACCCTCGCAAGGCTGCAGGCCCAGACGGCATCCCCAGCCGCGCCCTCAGAGCATGCGCAGACCAGCTGGCCGGTGTGTTTACGGACATATTCAATCAATCCCTATACCAGTCTGCTGTTCCCACATGCTTCAAGAGGGCCACCATTGTTCCTGTTCCCAAGAAAGCTAAGGTAACTGAGCTAAACGACTACCGCCCCGTAGCACTCACATCCGTCATCATGAAGTGCTTTGAGAGACTAGTCAAGGACCATATCACCTCCACCCTACCTGACACCCTTGACCCACTCCAATTTGCTTACCGCCCAAATAGGTCCACAGACGATGCAATCTCAACCACACTGCACACTGCCCTAACCCATCTGGACAAGAGGAATACCTATGTGAGAATGCTGTTCATCGACTACAGCTCGGCATTCAACACCATAGTACCCTCCAAGCTCGTCATCAAGCTCGAGACCCTGGGTCTCGACCCCGCCCTGTGCAACTGGGTACTGGACTTCCTGACGGGCCGCCCCCAGGTGGTGAGGGTAGGCAACAACATCTCCTCCCCGCTGATCCTCAACACTGGGGCCCCACAAGGGTGCGTTCTGAGCCCTCTCCTGTACTCCCTGTTCACCCACGACTGCGTGGCCATGCACGCCTCCAACTCAATCATCAAGTTTGCGGACGACACAACAGTGGTAGGCTTGATTACCAACAACGACGAGACGGCCTACAGGGAGGAGGTGAGGGCCCTCGGAGTGTGGTGTCAGGAAAATAACCTCACACTCAACGTCAACAAAACTAAGGAGATGATTGTGGACTTCAGGAAACAGCAGAGGGAACACCCCCCATCCACATCGATGGAACAGTAGTGGAGAGGGTAGCAAGTTTTAAGTTCCTCGGCATACACATCACAGACAAACTGAATTGGTCCACTCACACAGACAGCATCGTGAGGAAGGCGCAGCAGCGCCTCTTCAACCTCAGGAGGCTGAAGAAATTCGGCTTGTCACCAAAAGCACTCACAAACTTCTACAGATGCACAATCGAGAGCATCCTGGCGGGCTGTATCACCGCCTGGTATGGCAACTGCACCGCCCTCAACCGTAAGGCTCTCCAGAGGGTAGTGAGGTCTGCACAACGCATCACCGGGGGCAAACTACCTGCCCTCCAGGACACCTACACCACCCGATGCTACAGGAAGGCCATAAAGATCATCAAGGACATCAACCACCCGAGCCACTGCCTGTTCACCCCGCTGCCATCCAGAAGGCGAGGTCAGTACAGGTGCATCAAAGCTAGGACCGAGAGACTGAAAAACAGCTTCTATCTCAAGGCCATCAGACTGTTAAACAGCCACCACTAACATTGAGTGGCTACTGCCAACACACTGTCAATGACACTGACTCTACTCCAGCCACTTTAATCATGGGAATCGATGGGAAATGATGTAAATATATCACTAGCCACTTTAAACAATGCTACCTTATATAATGTTACTTACCCTACATTGTTCATCTCATATGCATACGTTGATACTGTACTCTATATCATCGACTGCATCCTTATGTAATACATGTATCACTAGCCACTTTAACTATGCCACTTGGTTTACATACTTATCTCATATGTATATACTGTACTCGATATCATCTACTGTATCTTGCCTATGCTGCTCTGTACCATCACTCATTCATATATCCTTATGTACATATTCTTTATCCCCTTACACTGTGTATGACAGTAGTTTTTTTGGAATTGTTAGTTAGATTACTTGCTCGTTATTACTGCATTGTCGGAACTAGAAGCACAAGCATTTCGCTACACTCGCATTAACATCTGCTAACCATGTGTATGTGACAAATAAAATTTGATTTGATTTGATTTGGAAGATTTTGTCCATGTGTTTTTCAAGTCACGACTTGTCCTTAATACCCTTTTGACACTACTGAGCCAAGTCAAGGCGAGTTGTACTGCGCTGGCCTGGTTACGCATAAATATCCAAATTAGGGAAGTTTCGGGCTCCCAAGTGGCGCTGCATCTCAGTGCTAGAGGCGTCACTACAGACCCTGGTTAGATTCCAGGCTGTATCACAACCGGCAGTGATTGGGAGTCTCATAGGGCGGCGCACAATTGGCCCAGGGTCGTCCGGGTTAGGGTTTGGCCGGGGTTGGCTGTCATTGTAAATAAGAATTTGTTCTTAACTGACTTGCCTAGTTAAATAAAGGTTAAATAAAATAAATAAATTGTATGAAAGGGGTCTGCAGTACCTGAACGTCCTCCATGCACTGGTAGAGCTGTCTGTTGGCTGAGTTGAGTCTCCTCTGTGTCTCAGTACTCTCCTCTCTGGACTGGACTGGCTCCTTCTGGTCCAGCTCCCTCCTGTAGAAGTCTACATCCTGCTGGAGCTGCTCGTTCTGACACACACCGCAGGAGAGGAGACACAGTTAGAGAGGAGTAGTGGGACCCAGTGCCTAATCTACTCTCACAGGTTATACAGTAACTACTGCATCATCATATAGTTGTCCAACCACATACTACAACATACACTTATACTGGTGTATACTGTCATACACGTATTATGAACAGTTAACACACAGTTAACAGTTAACACACACTTATATTGGTGTATACTGTCATACACATATTATGAACAGTTAACACACAGTTAACACACACTTATATTGGTGTATACTGTCATATACATATTATGAACAGTTAACACACAGTTAACACACACTTATATTGGTGTATACTGTCATATACATATTATGAACAGTTAACATACACTTATACTGGTGTATACTGTCATACATGTATTATGAACAGTTAACATACACTTATACTGGTGTATACTGTCATACACGTATTATGAACAGTTAACACACAGTTAACACACACTTATATTGGTGTATACTGTCATACACGTATTATGAACAGTTAACATACACTTATACTGGTGTATACTGTCATACACGTATTATGAACAGTTAACACACAGTTAACACACACTTATATTGGTGTATACTGTCATATACATATTATGAACAGTTAACATACACTTATACTGGTGTATACTGTCATACACGTATTATGAACAGTTAACACACAGTTAACACACTTATACTGGTGTATACTGTCATATACATATTATGAACAGTTAACATACACTTATACTGGTGTATACTGTCATAAACGTATTATGAACAGTTAACATACACTTATACTGGTGTATACTGTCATATACATATTATGAACAGTTAACATACACTTATACTGGTGTATACTGTCATACACGTATTATGAACAGTTAACACAAACGCAGACAGACACTCACTGGTGTTCTCCTTACTTGGACAAACACTTATTTTCACCTTAAAAAGGTCCAATGCAGCTATTCTTATCTTAAAGTCAAATTATTTCTGGGTAACAATGAAGAACCTTAATGTGATTGTTTTCATTTAAAATGGTCAAAAACAAACTAAAATAGCTTATTTTTGCAAAGAGCAATTTCTCAAACAAGAATTTTGCTACCACTTTCTGGGAGTGGTCTGAGTGGGGAGGGGAAAACAGAAAACGAACTGTTATTGTCAGAAAGGTTTGGAACTCTCTTTCTTATTGATCTATTATGAAATGTACCGCAGGCCAAAACTCCTTTCCACCAAAACAGGCTGAAATTTCAGGCCGTCTTTTCAAACAGCTCTTACACTAAAAAGGGTATTATCATAATTTGGGCACAATGTAGCAAAATATTTTGAAACGCAAACAAAAATGAGTGTTCAGGTAGTGCCTCCCCAATTCAGACACGACTATGTTGTCACTAACCTCTCTTTTCAGCTTCCTGCTCTCATCCTCAGCCTCCTCTGCCCGAATCATCAACTGTGGGAACACATGGGAGATATTAGTTGCATTGGAATTGTGAACACAATGGGAGATTACTTTGTATAGGCTACATACAATAAAATCAATTGAACATTTTGCACAAAGTAGGAAGGTCTTAGTATAGTGTTGAGAACACAATGACACACATTAGCACTAGCTCACTATGGAATTAATGACGTCTCATAACATAAGGTCATACTTCCTCATTGATTTTCTTCTCCTTGCTCGTCTCTTTCTCCAACTGTTGGATATCCTTCTCTCTACGGTTCAACTGGGCCTCCAGTGTGCGCATCTCGTCCCGCAGGAAGCGAGTATCTGGCCCGCCGCCAACGCCCGACTTCTTGGCCATCTGGACAGGAAATCAAGCAGACAACAAACTCTCAGGCCCCCTCTGTTTACAACACTTACTCATGTACTTAAACTACCACCAGTCTCTCGAAAAACAAGATTAGGTTATGTCTCCATTTGCTTCTATGAACGTGTGAAAGAAGTCCCAGGGCCAAATTATTGTTCAGGAAACGCAGAGAACAGCTCAACAAACTGCAGCGTAGCAGAGCACTCTAATCTCCTTAAGTGCCGTCATTCTATGGTCACAGCTTACAATCTCCTTTGTGGACAGTGAGGGACTTTACTATTGGTTGAGAGGTGTACTAAGTCCTATTGAAGAAAACTGAGCATGAGTTGAAATGACCTGTGCTCCAATTCAATCAAAACTGCTTTCCAGAAACTGCAGTTTTGATTGGACCCTAATGCTTCACAGTTCAATTTAATGACAACATTCACACCAAGCCTTACCTCTAACTCTTCTTCCCACTGTAACTCCTTGGCCTTCCACTCATTTTCTGTAAGACATGAAAGAGATACTGTTGTAGTATCTACTGCGGGCCATTAATTTCAAATATTCGTCCCAACAACTGGATTGAAAACAATGCTCTATGCACCTACCCGATCTAGCTTGTTCTGTCCCGGCATTATCGATGAGTTCAAATGCCATAGTAACCTCCTCTTTCTTCAACTGCAAAAAAATAAAACAAGTAAGCTTGGGCGGTGTACCTTATATAGAAAATGTTGGTCAGCACACCTTGTTATTGGATTTTCAACATTGCAGAAATCATTTTATTTGAGTAAATATTAGTTTACAATTTTTATTTTTTTTAAATAAAGAAAATTGGCATGGACAAAATTATTGGCACCCTGGAGCTTGTACTTGGTTTCACAGCCTTTGGCCAAGATAACTGCAGACAAACACTAACCATCAATGACCTGAATCAGCTATAACCTATGACGAGAGCTGGAAACAGTAGTTGTTGGAGTGCACCCATCATACATTGGAAAGGTGCAGCAATCTCATTGATGGCTACAAGAAGAGTTTGTGGCAGTTATCGTGGCCAAAGGCTGTGCAACCAAGTACTAGCTCCAGGGTGGCAATCATTTTGTCCATGCCATTTTACATTGATTTCCTAAATAAAAATTGTAAACTTAAGTTTACAAAAATGTAACTGGTTTCTGCAATGTTGAACATCCAATAACAAGGTGTGGAGACCTAAAGTTGTTTTAAATTTCAACTTGTTTTAGAAGAAATATGGAATTATTTAATTAAGAAAAGTGCAAGGCTGCCAATATATTTGACCGCAACTGTACGTTACATGAAACTGAGACTATAACAGATGAATACTGTAAATCCACCCAAAAGCAGGTCAAGTATCTGAAGCAAATATAATCAAACTTTTCTATATTAATTATACCACACTGTGTAGAGCTTATTCCTTCAAAGCAACTATGTAATGTATTCCACTCTGATATTAACACTGGATAAAATTATTTCAGCACAGTTTTAGTGAGCTTGAGTAATGCATCTCTGGATGTGTCTGGGTAATAATAGCATTGGACACCTTCAGAAGGCCTTGAACGACTCGCAAGAGGTGAACAATTTTCTCTGGGCTTCCATCTTTCAACTCCCGCTCCCATCGTTTGACCTGTAGAGAAATAGAGCACCATTGCTTTTCAATGAAACATAAAGCAAAATTGTCCTCAGGCAGAAACACAGCAACAACAGTACTGATTCGTGCAAAATTAAGTAAACCCTGAGCATAACAGTCTGTCAAGACCCAGGAACAAGTACTGCTTGGTATTTTATGCATGTTCCTGTCCAGTGGTGACCCATCATTAAGGGCAGTTGGGACAGAGCCACGTTACCTGTTGCATGTTATTTTTGCATAAATACGTGCCACATATCATTGAGTTAATTAAGCCTCCATACAAACATGGTCTCTTTTTTGCTTTCTTGAGTAAGGCAGCTCCAAAATGCAGGTGTTTCAGCCTAGCTCAGTGCTTTCTGTGGTGGTGGGGCAGCCAGTAGAAAATACAGAGTTAAGGGGTTGGTAATGTTCTCTAGTTGCGCTGTGATTGGCTCAGCGTTCTGTCACTCATGGAGACACTACGTCACTGCCAAATCTAAGGGTAGAGCTGGAAAAATCAAGCCCCTTGGGTGCTGGCATACAGTTACCAAAGAAGTGCCCATCCAAGAAGGTGCAAGGTCATTGGCCCTAGATAAAATTAAGTCAAATCACATTATATCTACAGTAGCTTTGATTGGACATGTCAACATCATACTTTCAAAATCTTAGCTAGCAGTCATCATCATGAACCAAGTCGACAATCTACTGGCAAATCCTTTTTAATCCTTGTCAAATGAAGTAGAAAATGAAGAGTAATTACAGATAAAACGTATCGATCCTCATCGGCCATTGGAAATAAACATTACACAACAAGTTGGAAATCGCAAATTCAAGAATGAGTTATTTGGATGGAATCAGTGGCTAACTGCCAGCATTGCAATCACTTGCCTGTGTGTGTGGTCCCAAGTCTGGGTTTACATTCAACATTGGCCATGCTGTCAATCCAGCATGATCTCTGCCGCGCTCAAAACAACTGTAAACTCGGAAATCTGACTTCAGTGAGTTCAAGACGACTGGGAACTCGGGGAAAAACAAGCTCCGACTGGGAAAATACGTTTTAAATGGTCATCCAACTCCACATCCAAGAATTGTAAATTGGGAACTCGGGCCTCTTTCTAGAGCTATGACCTGAAGATCACTGACATCATGATTCAACCTTTTTCAGTGTTCCCAGCTGCCTTGAAAGCACCATAAATCCATAGAATGCCAGACTTTGATGACAAAATTTGCCCATGAAGGACCACCTTGCCACCTTCCTGTTCAAATGAGCAAAGCACAACAAGGTCCAAAAATGTATTGTATGCTGCTGCATAAATTATGTTATATGCCAGGGATACAGTGGGGCAAAAAAGTATTTAGTCAGCCACCAATTGTGCAAGTTCATCCACTTAAAAAGATGAGAGAGGCCTGTAATTTTCATCATAGGTACACTTCAACTATGACAGACAAAATGAGAAAGAAAAATCTAGAAAATCACATTGTAGGATTTTTTTGTTGTATTATATATATTTTTTAAATTTTACCCCTTTTTCTCCCCAATTTCGTGGTATCCAATTGTTGTAGTAGCTACTATCTTGTCTCATCGCTACAACTCCCGTACGGGCTCGGGAGAGACGAAGGTTGAAAGTCATGCGTCCTCCGATACACAACCCAACCAAGCCGCACTGCTTCTTAACACAGCGCGCATCCAACCCGGAAACCAGCCGCACCAATGTGTCGGAGGAAACACCGTGCACCTGGCAACCTTGGTTAGCGCGCACTGCGCCCGGCCCGCCACAGGAGCCGCTGGTGCGCGATGAGACAAGGATATCCCTACCAACCAATCCCTCCCTAACCCAGACGATGCTAGGCCAATTGTGTGTCACACCACTGACCTCCCGGTCGCGGCCAGTTACGACAGAGCCTGGGCGCGAACCCAGGGTCATTGTAGGATTTTTAATGAATTTATTTGCAAATTATGGTGGAAAATAAGTATTTGGTCAATAACAAAAGTTTGTCTCAATACTTTGTTATATACCCTTTGTTGGCAATGAGAGGTCAAACATTTTCTGTAAGTCTTCACAAGGTTTTCACACACTGTTGCTGGTATTTTGGCCCATTCCTACATGCAGATCTCCTCTAGAGCAGTGATGTTTTGGGGCTGTTGCTAGGCAACACGGACTTTCAACTCCCTCCAAAGATTTTCTATGGGGTTGAGATCTGGAGACTGGCTAGGCCACTCCAGGACCGTGAAATGCTTCTTACGAAGCCACTCCTTCGTTGCCCGGGCGGTGTGTTTGGGATCATTGTCATGATGAAAGACCCAGCCACGTTTATCTTCAATGCCCTTGCTGATGGAAGGAGGTCTTCACTCAAAATCTCACGATACATGGCCCCATTCATTCTTTCCTTTACACGGATCAGTCGTCCCGGTCCCTTTGCAGAAAAACAACCCCCAAAGCATGATGTTTCCACCCCCATGCTTCACAGTAGGTACGGTGTCCTTTGGATGCAACTCAGCATTCTTTGTCCTCCAAACACAACGAGTTGAGTTTTTACCAAAAAGTTATATTTTGGTTTCATCTGACCATATGACATTCTCCCAATCTTCTTCTGGATCATCCAAATGCTCTCTAGCAAACTTAAGACGGGCCTGGACATGTACTGACTTAAGCAGGGGGACACGTCTGGCACTGCAGGATTTGAGTCCCTGGCGGCGTAGTGTGTTACTGATGGTAGGCTTTGTTACTTTGGTCCCAGCTCTCTGCAAGTCATTCACTAGGTCCCCCCGTGTGGTTCTGGGATTTTTGCTCACCGTTCTTGTGATCATTTTGACCCCACGGGGTGAGATCTTGCGTGGAGCCCCAGATCGAGGGAGATTATCAGTGGTCTTGTGTGTCTTCCATTTCCTAATAATTGCTCCCACAGTTGATTTCTTCAAACTAAGCTGCTTACCTGTTGCAGATTCAGTCTTCCCAGCCTGGTGCAGGTCTACAATTTTGTTTCTGGTGTCCTTTGACAGCTCATTGGTCTTGGCCATAGTGGAGTTTGGAGTGTGACTGTTTGAGGTTGTGGACAGGTGTCTTTTATACTGATAACAGGTTCAAACAGGTGCCATTAATACAGGTAACGAGTGGAGGACAGAGGAGCCTCTTAAAGAAGAAGTTACAGGTCTGTGAGAGCCAGAAATCTTGCTTGTTTGAAGGTGACCAAATACTTATTTTCCACCATAATTTGCAAATAAATTCATTAAAAATCCTACAATGTGATTTTCTGGATTTCTTTTTCTCATTTTGTCTCATAGTTGAAGTGTACCTCTGATGAAAATTACAGGCCTCATCTTTTTAAGTGGGAGAACTTGCACAATTGGTGGCTGACTAAATACTTTTTTGGCCCACTGTATATGTATACTGTAAATAAGAAAGTAATACTAAGTGTATGTTGTGTTGTAAGTCTATTTTCCCCTCTTAACTTCGCTTACTGTTCTGACTTGTTGGTGCACATGAAGACTATAACCTGTTTTAGAGATATGTAATCATCAGATATTGTAAGACCTTTCATTGTCTGCTTACACTACTGGTCAAAAGTTTTAAAACACCTACTCATTCAATGGTTTTTCTTTATTTGTACTATTGTCTACATTGTAGAATAATAGTGAAGACATCAAAACTATGAAAAAACACATATGGAATCATGTAGTAACCAAAAAAAGTGTTAAACAAATCAAAATATATTTTAAATTTGAGATTCTTCAACTAGCCATCCTTTGCCTTGATGACAGCTTTACACACTCTTGGCATTCTCTCAACCAGCTTCACTTGGAATGCTTTTCCAACAGTCTTGAAGCAGTTCCCACATATGCTGAGCACTTGTTGGCTGCTTTTTCTTCACTCTACGGTCCGACTTATCCCAAACCATCTCAATTGGGTCGAGGTTGGGGGATTGTGGAGGCCAGGTCATCTGATGCAGCACTCCGTCTTGGTCATATAGCCCTTACACAGCCTGAAGTTGTGTTGGGTCATTGTCCCATTAAGCCTATATCATATAGCATATCGCTGCAGAATGCTGTGGTAGCCATGCTGGTTGAGTGTGCCTTGAATTCTAAATAAATCACAGATAGTGTCACCAGCAAAGTACCCCCACCTCCTTCTCCATGCTTCACGGTGGGAAATACACATGCAGAGATCATCCGTTCACTCACAACGCGTCTCACAAAGACGGCGGTTGGAACCAAAAATCTCCAATTTGGACTCCAGACCAAAGGACAAATTTCCACCGGTCTAATGTCCATTGCTCATGTTTCTTGGCCCAAGCAAGTCTCTTCTTCTTCTTATTGGTGTCCTTTAGTAGTGGTTTCTTTGCAGCAAATCAACCATAAAGGCCTTATTCACACAGTCTCCTCTCAACAGTTGATGTTGAGATGTATCTGTTACTTGAACTCTGTGAAGCATTTATTTGGGCTGCAATTTCTGAGGCTGGTAACTCTAATGAACTTATGCTCTGCAGCAGAGGTAACTCTGGGTCTTCCATTCCTGTGGCGGTCCTCATGAGAGCCAGTTTCATCATAGCAATTGATGGTTTTTGCAACTGCACTTTAAGAAACTTTCAAAGTTCTTGACATTTTCCATATCGACTGACCTTCATGTCTTAAAGTAATTTCTCTTTGCTTATTTGAGCTGTTCTTGCCATAATATGGACTTGGTCTATGGCTATCTTCTGTATACTACCCCTAACCTTGTCACAACACAACTGATTGGCTCAAACACATAAAGAAGGAAAGAAATTACACAAATGAACTTTTAAGGCACACCTGTTAATTGAAATGCATTCCAGGAGACTGCCTCATGAAGCTGGTTGAGAGAATGCCAAGAGTGTGCAAAGCTGTCATCAAGGCAAAGGGGGGCTTTTTGAAGAATCCAAATATATTTTGATTTGTTTAACACTTTTTTGGTTACTACAGTCATGGCCAAACGTTTTGAGAATGACACAAATATTAATTTTCACAAAGTCTGCTGCCTCAGTTTGTATGATGGCAATTTGCATATACTCCAGAATGTTATGAAGAGTGATCAGATTAATTGCAATTAATTGTAAAGTCCCTATTTGCCATACAAATGAACTGAATCCCCAAAAAACATTTCCACTGCATTTCAGCCCTGCCACAAATGGACCAGCTGACATCATGTCAGTGATTCTCTCACTAACACAGGTGTGAGTGTTGACGAGGACAAGGCTGGAGATCACTCTGTCATGCTGATTGAGTTTGAATAACAGACTGGAAGCTTCAAAAGGAGGGTGGTGCTTAGAATCATTGTTCTTCCTCTGACAAACATGGTTACCTGCAAGGAAACACGTGCCGTCGTCATTGCTTTGCACAAAAAGGGCTTCACAGGCAAGGATATTGCTGCCAGTAAGATTGCACCTAAATCAACCATTTATCTGATCATCAAGAACTTCAAGGAGAGAGGTTCAATTGTTGTGAAGAAGGCTTCAGGGCACCCAAGAAAGTCTAGTAAGCGCCAGAACTGTCTCCTAAAGTTGATTCAGCTGCGGGATCAGGGCACCACCAGTACAGAGCTTGCTCATGAATGGCAGCAAACAGGTGAGTGCATCTGCACGCACAGTGAGGCGAAGACTTTTGGAGGACGGCCTGGTGTCAAGAAGGGCAGCAAAGAAGCCACTTCTCTCCAGGAAAAACATCAGGGACAGACTGATATTCTGCAAAATGTACAGGGATTGGACTGCTGAGGACTGGGGTAAAGTAATTTCTCTGATGAATCCCCTTTCCGATTGTTTGGGGCATCCGGAAAAAAGCTTGTCCGGAGAAGACAAGGTGAGTGCTACCATCAGTCCTGTGTCATGCCAACAGTAAAGCATCCTGAGACCATTCATGTGTGGGGTTGCTTCTCAGCCAAGGGAGTGGGCTCACTTACAATTTTGCCTAAGAACACAGTGTCATGCTCGTCATAATGAGTGGACCAAGATGCAGTGTTGTATGTTTCCATCCTTTTATTTAGAAGAGAAACTTAAAGCACAAAAACAATAAAGCAAATAAATGAAACATGAAGCTACATGCAGTGCAGAAAGCAACTACATACAAACATAGTCAAGATCCCACAAATCACAATGGGGAAAATGGCTACCTAAATACGATCCCCAATCAGACAACGATAAACAGCTGTCTCTGATTGGGAACCATACCAGGCCAACATAAATCACTAATCACCTAGATGACCCACTATAGCCACTATCACGGACCAACCAACATAGATAATAAACAGCTCTCTATGGTCAGGGCGTGACACACAGCCATGAATAAAGAATGGTACCAACACATCCTCCGAGAGCAACTTCTCCCAACCATCCAGGAACAGTTTGGTGACGAACAATGCCTTTTCCAGCATGATGGAGCACCTTGCCATTAGGAAAAAGTGATAACTAAGAGGCTCGGGAAACAAAACATAGATATTTGGGTCCATGGCCAGGAAATTCCCCAGACCTTAATCCCATTGAGAACTGGTGGTCAATCCTCAAGAGGCAGGTGGACAAACATAACCCCACAAATTCTGACAAACTCCAAGCATTGATTATGCAAGAATGGGCTGCCATCAGTCAGGATAATTGACAGCATGCCAGGGCGGATTGCAGAGGTCTTAAAAAATAAGGGTCAACACTGCAAATATTGACTATGCATCAACTTCATGTAATTGTTAATAAAAGCCTGACACTTATGAAATGCTTGTAATTATACTTCAGAATTCCATAGTAACATCTGACAAAAATTAAGACACTGAAGCAGCAAACTTTGTGAAAATTAATATTTGTGTCATTCTCAACTTTTGGCCACGACTGTACATGATTCCATGATGTCTTCACTATTATTCTAAAAATTTAGAAAATAGTCAAATAAAGAAAACCCTTGAATGAGGTGTTCTAAAACTTTTGACCGGTAGTGTATATGCCGCCTTTATTTATCCTACGGTTCTGACTTGATGTACAGGGAGAACACTGTAAGAATGGCCCATTTTCTGAATTTTGTCGCTGTACATTTCAAAAGTGCTTAACAAATATATTGACATTTGTCCTAGCTCACTCATGAATGTCTTAATCGAAATTACGGACTGCCTCTTATCCACTTGTCGTCCCCTTATGTTTTTTAAAAGGAAGTAAATGAGGCTGAATGAACTGTTTCGCTGTCAGACAAGGCTCCGCTGATAGCCAGGTGTAGCAGTGGTAAGATGTTGGAACTGCTGTTGGGACAACTTTATGTAGGCACCGTTTGTCAACTTTATAGTGCAATTAACGTATTGTTTAGTGTTGTGTAGTGGCTTTGTTGGCATGCATCCCCACATTTTTGGGGGGGGTTGCCCCACCAAGATTTACATGCTAAAATTGCCACTGTTCCTGTCTCACTGGTATTAGATGTCAAAATGTCTTACATGTTTGTTTAGTCTACAAGCCTGGTGCTTTCCTAGCCAGAGAGGGAAATGGTAGGGGGATCAAAATTAGGTGCGCAGAAGAGGATTAGTCTGTTTTGAGGCATTTTGCTGACACAGGCCGTTTGTAATTTGGCAGCAGGCAGTGGAGTCCTTTGTTTGAGTTTATTTTATTTTTATAGGGACAGTGCACATTAATCAACGTTTCAGTAAAAGTGCCAGTTTTAGCCAGCCAGCTAATTTTCAACCGCAGTCCCCGGGCAGGTTATTAAAAACAATTATAATATAGACAATCATTGAGCAGTGAGCACACGCAGAGCAACATAGGACAAGCAAGACGTAGCATACAGACAGAGCAACATAGGACAAGCAAGACGTAGCATACAGACAGAGCAACATAGGACAAGCAAGACGTAGCATACAGACAGAGCAACATAGAACAAAAAGCAGCAAGACAAAATTCATAAAAGCAACAAAGTGTTTCCACACCTCACAAGCTACAGACAACATGGAAAGCGGCAATACACAGCTAGGGATTATGTTCACAAATCTGATTGACCTTTAGCCATGTCTTCATGCATTTTGTGAAAGTGTGATATGTGGTGCAGTTATGTGTGTCTGATGGCAGTGTATTCCAGACATGGGAAGCTCTCACAGAGAAAGCAGATTTACTAAAGGTGCTTTTCCTCAAGGTTATACACTCACCTCTCATGGCAGACCTTGTGGATTTGCTGCCATAAGTTTGGGTTTTCTGTTCAACAAAAATACTGAGTGGAGGGGGAGCCAGGCCATTTAGGATCTTGAACACAAGATATGCGTCAGTGTATTGCACAAGATTTTCCCAACTCAGGAGCTCATGCTTTCTGAGGATGTAACAGTGATGATGGCTATTGTGCTTCCTATGGAGCACTTTGAAAGCCTGTTTGTAGACAGACTGAATAGGTTTTAATTTTGTACAGCAAGCTTGGGCCCACCTAGTCAAGCAGTATGTTAAGTGGGGGAGTATTAACTAGGTTGAACTTGGTTATTTGAATGACCTTTTTCACATGCTTTTTAAAAGAGAGGTTGGAATCAAGTATGATGCCAAGGTACTTAAAATCAGATACCACCTGGAGCTTCTCCCCTGACACATAGACATCTGGCTCAGTAGCATCTGTTGCCCTCTTTGTGAAGAACACGGAAACAGTTTTTTTCACATTGAGATGCAAATACGAGTCACTGAGCCACTTTGTAACCTGGACTAGAGGTCGACCGATTAATCGGAATAGCCGTATTTTTGGACACCGATTTGGCCGATTAAATTTTTTTTACACCTTTATTTAACTAGGCAAGTCAGTTAACATATTCTTATTTTCAATGACGGCATAGGAACGGTGGGTTAATTGCCTTGTTCAGGGGCAGAACGACAGATTTTAACCTTGTCGGCTCAGGGGATCCAATCTTGCAACCCTACAGTTAATTAGTCCAATGCTCTAACCACCTGCCTCTCATTGCACTCCATGAGGAGCCTGCCTGTTATGCGAATGCAGTAAGAAGCCAAGGTAAGTTGCTAGCTAGCATTAAACGTATCTTATAAAAAACAATCAATCATAATCACTAGTTAACTACACATGGTTGATGATATTACTAGTTTATCTAGCGTGTCCTGCGTTGCATATAATCGATGCGGTGCACATTCGCGGAAAAAGGACTGTCGTTGCTCCAACGTGTACCTAACCATAAACATCAACGCCTTTTTAAAAATCAATACACAGAAGTATATATTTTTAAACCTGCATATTTAGCTAAAAGAAATCCAGCTTAGCAGGCAATATTAACCAGGTGAAATTGTGTCATTTCTCTTGCGTTCATTGCACGCAGAGTGAGGATATATGCGATAATAATAAATGTTTTGTTTTCGAAATCATAGTTTCCGGATTCGACCATATTAATGACCAAAGGCTCGTATTTCTGTGTGTTATTATGTTATAATTAAGTCTATGATTTGATATTTGACAGAGCAGTCTGACTGAGCGATGGTAGGCAGCAGCAAGCTCGTAAGCATTCATTCAAACAGCACTTTCGTGCGTTTTGCCAGCAGCTCTTCCCTGTGCTTCAAGTATTGAGCTGTTTATGACTTTAAGTCTATCAACTCCCAAGATTAGGCTGGTGTAACCGATGTGAAATGGCTAGCTAGTTAGCGGGGTGTGCGCTAATAGCGTTACAAACGTCACTCGCTCTGAGACTTGGGGTAGTTGTTCCCCTTGTTCTGCAAGGGCCGTGGATTTTGTGGAGCGATGGGGTAACGCTGCTTCGAGTGTGGCTGTTGTCGATGTGTTTCTGGTTCGAGCCCAGGTAGGAGTGAGGAGAGGAACGGAAGTTATACTGTTACACTGGCAATACTAAAGTGCCTATAAGAACATCCAATAGTCAAAGGTATATGGAATACAAATGGTATAGAGAGAAATAGTCCTTTAAATACTATATTAACTACAACCTAAAACCTCTTACGTTGGAATATTGAAGTCTCATGTTAAAAGGAACCACTAGCTTTAATATGTTCTCATGTTCTGAGCAAGGAACTTAAACATTAGCTTTCTTACATGGCACATATTGCACTTTTACGTTCTTCTCCAATACTTTGTTTTTTGCATTATTTAAACCAAATGGAACATGTTTCATAATTTATTTGAGGCTAAATTGATTTTTATTGATGGATTATATTAAGTTAAAATAAGTGTTCATTCAGTATTGTTGTAATTGTCATTATTACAAATACATAAAAAAAAAAAAAAAAAAAATTGGCCGATTAGTCGGTATCTGCTTTTTTTGATCCTCCAATAATCGGTATCGGTGTTGAAAAATCATAGTCGGTCGACCTCTAGCCTGGACCATTACAGTAGTGAGTTCTTGTGCAGCTTGTTGTTTGCTCTTTGCATGCACATATATCACTGTATCATCCGCATACATTTGAACTTCAGACCCAGTACAGACAGAGGGCAGATCATTAATGTACAGGCTGAACAGGAGGGGCCCCAGTATTGACCCTTGGGGCACTCCCAGATCATAGCTAAGAGTGGGCGACAGATCATTGCTCACTCTGACACACGGAGTTCTGCCTTCAAGGTATGATTTCATCCATCTCAAGGCATCGGGGAAAAGTTGAACTTGGACAATTTTGTGATGAGAATCTCATGGTTAACAGTGTCAAAAGCCTTCCTTAGGTCCAGAAACACAGCCCCAACAACGCCCACTTTGTCCATCATGGACTTCACATTTTCCAGAAGAAAGCAGTTGGCCGTTTCTGTGGAGTGTTTCGCTCTGAAGCCAAACTGCATGGAGTGTAAGGGGCTGTTGTGTTGTGTACACAGACAAATTTATTTATTTAATTTAACTAGGTAAGTCAGTTAAGAACACATTCTTATGTACAATGACGGCCTACCTAAAGGCCTTCTGTGGGGACGGGGGCTGGGATAAAAACAAATACACTGCTCAAAAAAATAAATGGAACACTTAAACAACACAATGTAACTCCAAGTCAATCACACTTCTGTGAAATCAAACTGTCCACTTAGGAAGCAACACTGATTGACAATAAATTTCACATGCTGTTGTGCAAATGGAATAGACAACAGGTAGAAATTATAGGCAATTAGCAAGACACCCCCAATAAAGGAGTGGTTCTGCAGGTGGTGACCACAGACCACTTCTCAGTTCCTATGCTTCCTGGCTGATGTTTTGGTCACTTTTGAATGCTGGCAGTGCTTTCACTCTAGTGGTAGCATGAGATGGAGTCTACAACTTACACAAGTGGCTCAGGTAGTGCAGCTCATCCAGGATGGCACATCAATGCGAGCTGTGGCAAGAAGGTTTGCTGTGTCTGTCAGCGTAGTGTCCTTAGCATGGAGGCGCTACCAGGAGACAGCCCAGTACATCAGGAGACGTGGAGGAGGCCGTAGGAGGGCAACAACCCAGCAGCAGGATCGCTACCTCCGCCTTTGTGCAAGGAGGAGCAGGAGGAGCACTGCCAGAGCCCTGCAAAATGACCTCCAGCAGGCCACAAATGTGCATGTGTCTGCTCAAACGGTCAGAAACAGACTCCATGAGGGTGGTATGAGGGCCCGACGTCCACAGGTGGGGGTTGTGCTTACAGCCCAACACCGTGCAGGACGTTTGGCATTTTCCAGAGAACACCAAGATTGGCAAATTCGCCACTGGCGCCCTGTGCTCTTCACAGATGAAAGTATGTTCACACTGAGCACATGTGACAGACGTGACAGAGTCTGGAGACGCCGTGGAGAACATTCTGCTGCCTGCAACATCCTCCAGCATGACCGGTTTGGCGGTGGGTCAGTCATGGTGTGGGGTGGCATTTCTTTGGGGGGCCGCACAGCCCTCCATGTGCTCGCCAGAGGTAGCCTGACTGCCATTAGGTACCGAGATGAGATCCTCAGACCCCTTGTGAGCCCATACGCTGGTGAGGTTGGCCCTGGGTTCCTCCTAATGCAAGACAATGCTAGACCTCATGTGGCTGGAGTGTGTCAGCAGTTCCTGCTAGAGGAAGGCATTGATGCAATGGACTGGCCCGCCCGTTCCCCAGACCTGAATCCAATTGAGCACATCTGGGACATCATGTCTTGCTCCATCCACCAACGCCACGTTGCACCACAGACTGTCCAGGAGTTGCCGGATGCTTTAGTCCAGGTCTGGGAGGAGATCCCTCAGGAGACCATCCGCCACCTCATCAGGAGCATGCCAGGCATTGTAGGGAGGTCATACAGGCACGTGGAGGCCACACACACTACTGAGCCTCATTTTGACTTGTTTTAAGGACATTACATCAAAGTTGGATCAGCCTGCAGTGTGGTTTTCCACTTTAATTTTGAGTGTCTCTCCAAATCCAGACCTCAATGGGTTGATAAATTTGATTTCCATTGATAATTTGTGTGTGATTTTGTTGTCAGCACATTCAACTATGTAAAGAAAAAAGTATTTAATAAAAATATTTCATTCATTCAGATCTAGGATGTGTTATTTTAGTGTTCCCTTTATTTTTTGAGCAGTGTATACAGTGCCTTGCGAAAGTATTCGGCCCCCTTGAACTTTGCGACCTTTTGCCACATTTCAGGCTTCAAACATAAAGATATAAAACTGTATTTTTTTGTGAAGAATCAACAACAAGTGGGACACAATCATGAAGTGGAACGACATTTATTGGATATTTCAAACTTTTTTAACAAATCAAAAACTGAAAAATTGGGCGTGCAAAATTATTCAGCCCCTTTACTTTCAGTGCAGCAAACTCTCTCCAGAAGTTCAGTGAGGATCTCTGAATGATCCAATGTTGACCTAAATGACTAATGATGATAAATACAATCCACCTGTGTGTAATCAAGTCTCCGTATAAATGCACCTGCACTGTGATAGTCTCAGAGGTCCGTTAAAAGCGCAGAGAGCATCATGAAGAACAAGGAACACACCAGACAGGTCCGAGATACTGTTGTGAAGAAGTTTAAAGCCGGATTTGGATACAAAAAGATTTCCCAAGCTTTAAACATCCCAAGGAGCACTGTGCAAGCGATAATATTGAAATGGAAGGAGTATCAGACCACTGCAAATCTACCAAGACCTGGCCGTCCCTCTAAACTTTCAGCTCATACAAGGAGAAGACTGATCAGAGATGCAGCCAAGAGGCCCATGATCACTCTGGATGAACTGCAGAGATCTACAGCTGAGGTGGGAGACTCTGTCCATAGGACAACAATCAGTCGTATATTGCACAAATCTGGCCTTTGTGGAAGAGTGGCAAGATGAAAGCCATTTCTTAAAGATATCCATAAAAAGTGTCATTTAAAGTTTGCCACAAGCCACCTGGGAGACACACCAAACATGTGGAAGAAGGTGCTCTGGTCAAATGAAACCAAAATTGAACTTTTTGGCAACAATGCAAAACGTTATGTTTGGCGTAAAAGCAACACAGCTCATCACCCTGAACACACCATCCCCACTGTAAAACATGGTGGTGGCAGCATCATGGTTTGGGCCTGCTTTTCTTCAGCAGGGACAGGGAAGATGGTTAAAATTGATGGGAAGATGGATGGAGCCAAATACAGGACCATTCTGGAAGAAAACCTGATGGAGTCTGCAAAAGACCTGAGACTGGGACGGAGATTTGTCTTCCAACAAGACAATGATCCAAAACATAAAGCAAAATCTACAATGGAATGGTTCAAAAATAAACATATCCAGGTGTTAGAATGGCCAAGTCAAAGTCCGGACCTGAATCCAATCGAGAATCTGTGGAAAGAACTGAAAACTGCTGTTCACAAATGCTCTCCATCCAACCTCACTGAGCTCGAGCTGTTTTCAAGGAGGAATGGGAAAATATTTCAGTCTCTCGATGTGCAAAACTGATAGAAACATACCCCAAGCGACTTACCGCTGTAATCGCAGCAAAAGGTGGCGCTACAAAGTATTAACTTAAGGGGGCTGAATAATTTTGCACGCCCAATTTTTCCATTTTTGATTTGTTAAAAAAGTTTGAAATATCCAATAAATGTCGTTCCACTTCATGATTGTGTCCCACTTGTTGTTGATTCTTCACAAAAAAAATACAGTTTTATATCTTTATGTTTGAAGCCTGAAATGTGGCAAAAGGTCGCAAAGTTCAAGGGGGCCGAATACTTTTGCAAGGCACTGTATATATAAAAATATAGGACAACACACACATCACGACAAGAGAGACAGCAAAACATTACATAAAGCGAGACCTAAGACGACAACATAGCAAGGCAGCAACACATGACAACACAGCATGGTAGTAACACAACATGACAACAACATGGTAGCAACAACATGGTAAAGAACATCTAGCTGCTCGAGAGCACCTGCTGATCTATAAATTATGTCTCCGTAATCTAGCACGGGTAGGATGGTCATCTAAATCAGGGTTAGTTTGGCAGCTGGGGTGAAAGAGGAGCGATTACAATAGAGGAAACCAAGTCTAGATTTAACTTCAGCCTGCAGCTTTGATATGTGCTGAGAGAAGGACAGTGTACAGTCTAGCCATTCTCCCAGTCAGTATGATGCTTTTGTCAGGGACAGCCGGACCACTCACAAGATTGGAATATTTGATTGATCAGACTTGGGAAACAGTACTATCAGATTAGAACATTTGAGGTGCATGCATGGACACCTAGGAACAGTAATGTACCTGTAAAAACATGTGGTTGATTATCTCTGCATCTCCACTCTCCTGCAGCTGTTCTGGGTCAGCATCCATCACCATTCTCCAGTCAAGATGAGGAGGCATTTTGACAATTGTGACAGTTGTGTTAGCTAACAGGAACTGTGGAAGAAGTAGATGGACAGACACACATTGTAAGTTAGGGTAATACTGTAAAGGGACAACATAGCTATGCCTATTATCCTTGCAAAATGCATTTTATTTGTGGCTATGTAGCTAGCTAACATTAGCTTCTGCTATTTGCTTCAAGATGTGTTTAACATTGCATTGGGCGGCGCAAAAATACATTCAACAATGTATATGAATAACATATGGCGATATGTATTATCTTCCTTTTATCAGTAAGACATTAACTTTTACCTAACCTTTTTTTCATATACCCGCTACAACGTACTGTTTGGCTAGCTAACTGGCTATTTTAGCTAGCCATCTTCAACGGCTACTCCAGTTGCTAAGTTACCGTTGACAACAGTCGTAAATCGATTCGTACAACTTCTTCTTCGTCTATGACGTTTAACGGCAGTTGGCATCCAATTTGTTGCATTACCGCCACCTACTACACAGGAGTACAACTACCTTATACTTTACTTGAAAAATAAAAATGTACTAAATACCCTACCATCTAACACTATACTCACTCATTTCAAAATTATATAACATGAACATCCCCCTACTCCACTAATTAACTGTATATATTCCTAACTCATGCAATCACTCTGAAAGGATGGGACATCACCACTTAACACATCCAAAAGCCTTTGCTAGGTAAAGCCCCGCCTTATCTCACTCAGCTCACTGGTCACCATAGCAGCACCCACCCTTAGCACACACTCCAGCAGATATATTTCACTGGTCACCCCCAAAGCCAATTCCTCCTTTGGTTGCCTTTCCTTCTAGTTCTCTGCTGCCAATGACTGGAACGAATTGCAAACATCACTGAAGCTGGAGACTCATATCTCCCTCACTAACTTTAAGCACAGATCACTGCACCTGTACATAGCCCATCTGTAAATAGCCCATCTCTATTCTGTTATTTATTTTGCTCCTTTGCACCCCGGTATCTCTACTTGCACATTCATCTTCTGCACATCTATCACTCCAGTGTCAAATTACTTCACCACTATGGCCTATTTATTGCCTTACCTCCCTTATCTAACCTAATTTGCACACACTGTATAGACTTTTTTTCTATTGCGTTATTGACTGTTTGTTTATTCCACGTGTAATTCTGTGTTGTTGTTTGTGTTGCACTGCTTTGCTTAATCTTGGCCAGGTTGCAGTTGTGAGAACTTGTTCTCAACTAGCCTACCTGGTTAAATAAAGGTGAAATACACACATATATATATATATATTTTTTTAAAATCCTGTAACTCTTCTGCTGTCAAGTTTCGCACACACAAATACCTCTCTGCAGCTGCCACCACAACTTCAATTTTCGGAGACTTCCGATCCATCCCTGCAGTACAATTGATAACCATTGATATAAATGCTAAAAATCCAATCTTACTGAAACTTATTTCACTGTTTGGCCTATCCCTCTGTACTGGTATATCTCTACTACTCTCCCCACTCCTCCCTCTGTACTGGTATATCTCTACTACTCTCCCCACTCCTCCCCCTTAACCCATATTCCTCTACTTTCTAAACTGCCTCAACATATGACAACATCTGCTCTACTCTACCCCGGGAAACCTCACCTGCCTCTCTTGCATGGGATATTTCTGATCCCCAGCTCTAAGGGAACCCCATACAATTAACACATTCCACTACTTTCCCCAATGCTACACATTACTTTGTCCCATGCCCTTCTGCACATTTCTCACACCTTGGACCCTACCGCCTACACACTGCTGCCACATGCCCATAAGCTTAACACCTGTAGCGTCTTAATGTATTCGGCACATACGCTCGTACAGGATAACTTATATATCCTAACTTCACTTTGTCAGGCAAAGACTCAACTTCCAAACTCAAAAGAACAGATAATGACTCAAACGACGAGAGTTACATACAACGGGGATCTTTGCCCTCAGCTGGTCAATTCGTACAACCTACAACTTTACGGCTGATAACGTCGTGTCACTGCTGCAAAAGCTATTCAGCGAGCCAAAGCGCGTTCCGTCCTCTTTAAAACACGTTTCAAGTTTTATAGAAAATACATTGTATTCTTCACTTTATTTTTTATATTTGTATAGTGTCATTCGATGTGTGACAACAACATTATAGTCACGGCTGTTTCAGAAATCAATGTCACTTTTTTTTTTCAACTTTGCCCCGGAAATGTTTTGGGATTTATTGCAAGCCTTTTTGGGAGTTTTTATGTTCCTAGTTGTTAGCGTATGCCACATTAGAATGTCAATGGCCGATAAAATACTTTAATTCACGTATGTTTTTGTATTTTCACACTAATTCTAACATTGTTATTGAACATAACATTTTAGGAAATGTAAGCAATTTTTACCAGTAGTTTGTAAACGAGATAGGTCAAATGCTAGATATTCAAACATTTTACCGAGTTTAACCGGCGTAGAACTAGCAGGCGTAGAAAGACCTACGGTCCTAGCTAACGTTAGTAGTTGTTTTGCGTCTAATTCGTCGCAATTACTGTCTAGCTACATGATAATGTTTGACGTTTATCGATGTTAAATGTAACATGTATAACTAACATGACTGAAACGGCATGATTCCAATCGAATCGTGTTCTCGATGGATAGCTTAGCTAACTAGTGAGGAACTAAGCTAACTAATGCCAGGGACTAGAGCTAGCACACTACATTGTAGCCTTTCAAGTTTTAATATGATCTCCCTGGTCATCGTTAGTATTAATCGATTCTGTCTGCTTTGAATGGGAACATGAATCAGAGTTTACTAGAAGGCATACATTGTTGTGATGCCAGTCTCTTGTCACCAGGCTGTGTCATTGGCATCCTAGCAAATCTGGGCTGGACACATTGTATGTGTGAACCATAATGTGATAATGAACAAAGAAATCCTCTAGTCTGATCTCTTCTGTCCTGCTCTTACTTCCTCTATCACAGTGATCAATGAAGCCGTTGGTCAGCAATGGCTGTCGTGTCGTGGATGGAGATCTTGCTTTTGACTGGACTGGTGGTGGGTTGCTACTGGAACAGCCTGTCCTGCGGCTTTGTGTTCGATGATGTCTCAGCCATCCTGGACAACAAGGACCTTCGGCCTGCCACCCCTCTCCGCAACCTCTTCCTCAATGACTTCTGGGGCACGCCCATGGTTGAGGTGATTTGAATCTGTCTGGTGCACTAGATTACCCATGACATATCATGTGACCAATGACTGTATATATATGAATGGACAAAGCCACCGACTATGTTACACCATTCATTACTATGTGAAGAATTTCTACACCCAAAGGTTCAACATCGCAAGACTTTTGAGAAAGCTTGCCAAGCAGAAGAGGCCGGGGTTTGAGACGTCAATGAGAGAAGCGAAACATTCTTCTGTAGATTTAGAAAATAAACAACTAAGGGCACAACCTAGATTCAAGCCGCTCTTAAAGCAAATCAATATAACTTTATTTGTCACATACACCGAATACAAGAAGTGTAAACCTTAACGTGAAATGCTTACAAGCCCTTAACCAAGAGTGCAGTTCAAGAAGAGTTAAGAAAATATTTACCAAATAAACTAAAGTAACACAATAAAATAACAGTAACGAGGCTATAAACAAGGGCTACCGGTACTGAGTCACTGTGCGAGGTACAGGTTAGTTGAGGTAATTTGTACATGTAGGTAGGGGTGAACTGACTGCATAGATAATAAACAGTGAGTAGCAGCAGTGTACAAAACAAATTGGGGGGGTCGTCAATGTAAATAGTCCGGTGGCATTTTTGAGTAATTGTTCAGCAGTCTTATGGTTTGGGGGTAGAAGCTGTTAAGGAGCCTTTTGGTCCTAGACTTGGCGTTCCGGTACCGCTTGCCATGAAGTAGCAGAGAGAACAGTCCTTGACTAGGGTGGCTGAAGTCTTTGACCATTTTTAGGGCTTTGCTCTGACACAGCCTGGTATAGATGTCCTGGATGGCAGGAAGCTTAGCCTCAGTGATTTGAATGGCCATACGCACTACCCTCTGGAGTGCCTTGCGGTTGGAAGCCAAGCCATTACCATACCAGGCAGTGATGCAACCAGTCAGGATGGGCTCAACGGTGCAGCTGTAGAATGTTTTTGAGGATCTGGGGACCCATTCCAAATCCTTTTGTCGTGCCCTCTTCACGACTAGTTGAACGTGTTATTACTCCAACTTTGTGAAAGTGACACTGATTACCATTAGACCCGATAATGTTTCCATCTATGATTTTTTAAAAGTGTGTGTGTGTGTATATATACATCGAAGTCGTAAGTTTACATACACTTAGGCTGGAGTCATTAATACTCGTTTTTCGACCACTCCACAAATGTCTTGTTAACAAACTATAGTTTTGGCAAGTCGGTTAGGACATCCTACTTTGTGCATGACACAAGTAATATTTCCAACACTTGTTTACAGAGAGATTATTTCACTTATAATTCACTATCACAATTCCAGTGGGTCAGAAGTTTACATAAACTAAGTTTACTGTGCTTTTAAACAGTTTGGAAAACTCCAGAAAATTGTAATTGCTTTAGAAGCTTCTGATTGGCTAATTGACATCATTTCAGTCAATTGGAGGTGTCCATGTGAATGTATTTCAAGGCCTACCTTCAAACTCAGTGCCTCTTTGCTTGACATCATAGGAAAATCTAAAGAAATCTGCCAAGACCTCAGAAAATAAATTGTAGACCTCCAAGTCAGGTTCATCCTTGGGAGCAATTTCCAAATGACTGAAGGTACTGCGTTCATCTGTACAAACAATAGTATGCGAGTATAAACACCATGGGACCACGTAGCCGTCATATCGCTTAGGAAGGAGACACATTCTGTCTCCTAGAGATGAATGTACTTTGGTGTGAAAAGTGCAAATCAATCACAGAACAACAGCAAAGGACATTGTGAAGATGCTGGAGGAAACGGGTACAAAAGTACCTATATACACAGTAAAACGAGTCCTATATTGACATAACCTGAAAGGCCGCTCAGCAAGGAAGAAGCCACTGCTCCAAAACCGCCATAAAAAAGCCAGACTACGGTTTGCAACTGCACATGGGGACAAAGATTGTACTTTTTGGAGACATGTCCTCTGGTCTGATGAAACAAAAATAGATCTGTTTGGCCATAATGACCATCATTATGTTTGGAGGAAAAAGGGGGAGGCTTGCAAGCCGAAGAACACCATCCCAACCGTGAAGCACGGGGGTGGCAGCATCATGTTGTGGGGGTGCTTTGCTGCAGGAGGGACTGGTGCTCTTCACAAAATGATGGCAACATGAGGAAGGAAAATTATGTGGATTATTGAAGCATCTCAAGACATCAGTAAGGAAGTTAAACCCCAAGCATACTTCCAAAGTTGAAGCTTTTTTGAAAGTTGAAACTTTTTCAAAGTTGAAGGACAACAAAGTCAAGGTATTGGAGTGGCCAATTGGAGTTTTGCGTTGTACAAAATCTTAAGTTTCTTGGCAATTTCTCGCATGGAATAGCCATTTCTCAGAACAAGAATAGACTGAGAAGTTTCAGAGGGATGGTCTTTGTTTCTGGCCAATTTGAGCCTGTAATCGAACCCACAAATGCTAATGCTCCGGATTCTCAACTAGTCTAAAGAATGCCAGTTTTATTGCTTATTTAATTAGAACAACAGTTTTCAGCTGTGCTAACGTAATTGCAAAAGGGTTTTCTAATGATCAATTAGCTAATCCAAGTTGATCATTTAAAAGGTTAACACAATGTGCCATTGGAACACAGGACTGATGGTTGCTGATAATGGGCATCTGTATGCCTATGTAGATTTTCCATAAAAAATCTGCTGTTTCCAGCTACAGTAGTCATTTACAACATTAACAATGTCTATCTACACTGTATTTCTGATACATTGTTATTTTAATGGAGAAAAAAGTGCTTTTCTTAAAAAATAGGACATTTCTAAGTGACCCCAAACTTTTGAACGGTACCGGTCTCTCACTCTCTCTACCGGTCAAAAGTTTTAGAACACCTACTCAAATCAAAAAAAATGTTTTTCGTCACGTGCCGAATACAACCGGTATAGACCTTACAGTGAATTGCTTACTTACAAGCCTTTAACCATTAAAGAGCAGCAGTAAGATAACAATAGTGAGGCTATGTACAGGGGGTACCGGTCCAGAGTCAATGTGCGGGGGCACCAGTTAGTCAAGGTAATATGTATATGTTGAGTTATTAAAGTGACTATGCATAGATAATAAGAGAGTAGCAGCAGTGGAAAAGAGGGAGGGGGTGGGGGCAAGGAAAATAGTCCGGGTGGCCTTTTGATTAGATGTTCAGGAGTCTTGTGGCTTGGGGGTAGAAGCTGTTTAGAATCCTTTTGGAGCTAGACTTGGCGCTCCGGTACTGCTTGCTGTGCGGTAGCAGAGAGAACAGTCCTTGGCTGGAGTCTTAAACCATTTTTGGGGCCTTCCTCTGACACTGCCTGGTATAGAGGTACTGGATGGCAGAAAGCTTGGCCCCAGTGATGTGAATGATCGTATGCCCTCTGGAGTGCCTTGCGGTCACAGGCCAAGCAGTTGCCATACCAGAAAGTGATGCAACCAGTCAGGATGCTCTCGATGGTGCAGCTGTTTCATTATTTGAGGATCCATGCCAAATCTTTTTAGTCTCCTGAATTAAAAAAATACATTTTTTCACCTTTATTTAACCAGGTAAGCTAGTTGAGAACAACTGCGACCTGGCCAAGATAAAGCAAAGCGACAGAGTACACATGGAATAAACAAGCGTACAGTCAATAACAAAATAGAAAAAAGAAAGTCTATATACAGTGTGTGCAAATGGCATGAGGTAAGGCCATATTAGCGAAGTAATTACAATTTAGCAAATTAACACTGGAGCGATAGATGAGCAGATGATGATGTGCAAGTAGCTATACTGGTGTGCAAAAGAGCAGAAAAGTTCATAAAACTATGTGAGTAAGGTACAGTGGGGCAAAAAAAGTATTTAGTCAGCCACCAATTGCAAGTTCTCCCACTTAAAAAGATGAGAAGCCTGTTATTTTCATCATAGGTACACTTCAACTATGACAGACAAAATGAGGGGGAAAAAAATCCATAAAATCACATTGTAGGATTTTTTATGAATTTATTTGCAAATTATGGTGGAAAATAAGTATTTGGTCACCTACAAACAAGCAAGATTTCTGGCTCTCACAGACCTGTAAACTTCTTTAAGAGGCTCCTCTGTCCTCCACTCATTACCTGTATTAATGACACCTGTTTGAACTTGTTATCAATATAAAAGACACCTGTCCACAACCTCAGTCACACTCCAAACTCCACTATGGCCAAGACCAAAGAGCTGTCAAAGGACACCAGAAACAAAATTGTAGACCTGCACCAGGCTGGGAAGAGTGAATCTGCAATAGGTAAGCAGCTTGGTTTGAAGAAATCAACTGTGGGAGCAATTATTAGGAAATGGAAGACATACAAGACCACTGATAATCTCCCTCGATCTGGGGCTCCATGCAAGATCTCACCCCGTGGGGTCAAAATGATCACAAGAACGGTGAGCAAAAATCCCAGAACCACACGGGGGGACCTAGTGAATGACCTGCAGAGAGCTGGGACCAAAGTAACAAAGCCTACCATCAGTAACACAATACGCCGCCAGGGACTCAAATCCTGCAGTGCCAGACGTGTCCCCCTGCTTGAGCCAGTACATGTCCAGGCCCGTCTGAAGTTTGCTAGAGAGCATTTGGATGATCCAGATGAAGATTGGGAGAATGTCATATGGTCAGATGAAACCAAAATATAACTTTTTGGTAAAAACTCAACTTGTTGTGTTTGGAAGACAAAGAATGCTGAGTTGCATCCAAAGAACACCATACCTACTGTGAAGCATGGGGGTGGAAACATCATGCTTTGGGGCTGTTTTTCTGCAAAGGGACCAGGACTTCTGATCCGTGTAAAGGAAAGAATGAATGGGGCCATGTATCGTGAGATTTTGAGCGAAAACCTCCTTCCATCAGCAAGGGCATTGAAGATAAACGTGGCTGGGTCTTTCAGCATGACAATGATCCCAAACACACCGCGCGGGCAATGAAGGAGTGGCTTCGTAAGAAGCATTTCAAGGTCCTGGAGTGGCCTAGCCAGTCTCCAGATCTCAACCCCATAGAAAATCTTTGGAGGGAGTTGAAAGTCCGTGTTGCCCAGCAACAGCCCCAAAACATCACTGCTCTAGAGGAGATCTGCGTGGAGGAATGGGCCAAAATACCAGCAACAGTGTGTGAAAACCTTGTGAAGACTTACAGAAAACGTTTGACCTCTGTCATTGCCAACAAAGGGTATATAACAAAGTATTGAGAAACTTTTGTTATTGACCAAATACTTATTTTCCACCATAATTTGCAAATTCATAAAAAATCCTACAATGTGATTTTCTGGATTTTTTTCCCCTCATTTTGTCTGTCATAGTTGAAGTGTACCTATGATGAAAATTACAGGCCTCATCTTTTTAAGTGGGAGAACTTGCACAATTGGTGGCTGACTAAATACTTTTTTTGCCCCACTGTAGGTAGATTGGGTGGGCTATTTACAGATGGACTATATACAGTGGCAGCGATCGGTTAGCTGCTGAGATAGCTGATGTTTAAAGTTAGTGGAGGAAATGTAAGTCTCCAGCTTCAGCGATTTTTGCAATTCGTTCCAGTCACTGCTAGAAGGAAAGGCAGCCAAAGCAGGTGCTGGCTTTGGGGATGACCAGTGAGATACACCTGCTGGAGTGCGTGCTACGGGTGGGTGTAATTGTGAGCTGAGGTAAGGCAAAGCTTTACCTAGCATAAACTTATACATGACCTGGAGCCAGTGGGTCTGGCTACGAATATGTTGCAAGGGCCAGCCGACTAGAGCATACAGGTCGCAGTGGTGGGTGGTATAAGGGACTTTAGTAACAAAATGGATGGCACTGTGATAGACTCCATCCAATTTGCTGAGTAGAGTATTGTAATCTATTTTGTAGATGACATCGCTCAAGTCGAGGATCGGTAGGATGGTCAGTTTTACTAGGGTAAGTTTGGCGGCGTGAGTGAAGGAGGCTTTGTTGCGAAATAGAAAACTGATTCTAGATTTGATTTTGGATTGAAGATATTTGATATGAGTCTGGAAGGAGAGTTTACAGTCTAGCCAGACACCTAGGTATTTGTAGTTGTCCACGTATTCTAGGTCAGATCCGTCCAGAGTAGTGATGCTAGTTGGGTGCGGGCAGCGAACGGTTGAAGAGCATGCATTTGGTTTTACTAATGTTTAAGAGCAGTTGGAGGCCACGGAAGGAGTGTTGCCAGAGGTCCGGACAACAGGCCCTCCGATTTGACACACTGATCTGTCTGCGAAGTAGTTGGTGAACCAGGCGAGGCAGTCATTTGAGAAACCAAGGCTATTGAGTCTGCCGAAAGAATACGGTGTTTGACAGAGTCGAAAGCCTTGGCCAGGTCGATGAAGACTGCTGAAGAGTTCTGTCTTTTATCGATGGCGGTTATGATATTGTTTAGTACCTTCAGCGTGGCTGAGGTGCACTCGTGACCAGCTCGGAGACCGGATTGCACAGCAGAGAAGGTACGGTGGGATTCGTAATTGTCAGTGATCCGTTTATTAACTTGGCTTTCGGAGACTGTAGAAAGGCAGGGCAGGATGGATTTAGGTCTATAACAGTTTTGGTCTAGTGTCACCCCCTTTGAGGAGGGGGATGACCGCGGCAGCGGTCATAAGGGATCTCAGACGATATGAAAGAGCGGTTGAACAGACTGGTAATAGGGGTTGCAACAATGGTGGCAGATAGTTTCAGAAAGAGTGGGTCCAGATTGTCTAACCCAGCTGATTTGTAGGGGTCCAGGTTTTGCAGCTCTTTCAGAACATCTGCTATCTGGATTTGGGAGAAGCTGAGGAGGCTCGGGCAAGTAGGTGCGGAGCTGTTGGCCGGGGTTTGGGGTGGTTAGGGGGGAATAGGCTTTGTCCTGCCCTCTTCAGGACTATCTTGGCGTGTTTAGACCATGACAGTTTGTTGGTGTGGACACCAAGGAACTTGAAGCTCTCATCCTGCTCCGCTATAGCCTTGTCGATGAGAATGGGGGTTTGCTCGGTCCTCCTTTTCCTGCAGTCCACAATCATCTCCTTTGACTTGATCATGTTGAGGGAGAGGTTGTTGTCCTGGCACCACGCTGCCAGGTCTATGACCTCCTCCCTATAGCCTGTCTTATCGTTGTCTGTGATAAGGCCTGCCACTGTTGTGACATCGACCAGCTTAATGATGGTGTTGGAGTTGTGACAGTACTTATTCAAGGTTTTTCTTTATTTTTGACTATTTTCTATATTGTAGAATACTAGTGAAGACAATCAAACTATGAAATCACACATGAAATCATGTAGTAACCAAAAATTGTTAAACAAATCAAAATAAATGTGAGTTTCAACGTAGCCACCCTTTGCCTTGATCACAGCTTTCCACACTCTTGGCATTCTCTTAACCAGCTTCACCTTGAATGCTTTTCCAATGGTCTTGGAGTTCCCACAAATGCTGAGCACTTGTTGGCTGCTTTTCCTTCACTCTACGGTCCAACTCATCCCAAACCATCTCAATTGGGTTCAGTGACCGTGGAGGCCAGGCCATCTGATGCAGCACTTTGTCACTCTCCTTGGTCAAATTGTCCTTAAACAGCCTGGAGGTGTGTTGGGTCATTGTCCTGATGAAAAAAAAAAATGATAGTCCCACTAAGTGCAAACCTGATGGGATGGCGTATTGCTGCAGAATGCTGTGGTAAGCCATGCTGGTTAAGGGTGAATTCTAAATATATAACTGACAATGTTACCAGCAAAGCACCGTCACACCCCCTCCATGCTTCACAGTGGGAACCACACATGCAGAGATCTTCAGTTCACCTGCCCTGCGTCTCACAAAGACACAGCAGTTGGAATCAAAAATCTCATTCTTACTCATCAGTCCAAACGACAGATGTCCACTGGTCTAATGTCCATTTCTCGTGTTTCTTTGCCCAAGCAAGTCTCCTTCTTATTGGTGTCCTTTAGTATTGGTTTCTTTGCAGCAATTCGACTATGAAGGCCTATTCACGCAGTCTCCTCTGAACAGTTGATGTTGAGATGTGTCGGTTCTTTGAACTCTGAAGCAGTTATTTGGGCTGCAATTTCTGAGGCTGGTAACTCTAATGAACTTATCCTCTGCATCAGAGGTACCTATGAGGTCTTTCATTTCTGTGGCGGTGGTCCTCATGAGAGCCAGTTTCAACATAGAGCTTGATGGTTTTTGCAACTGCACTTGAATCTTTTGAAGTACTTGAAATGGTCTGCATTGACTGACCTTCATGTCTTAAAGTAATGATGGACTGTTTTTTTGCTTTGCTTATTTGAGCTGTTCTTACCATAATATGGACTTGGTCTTTTACCAAATAGGGCTATCTTCTGTGTACCACCCCTACCTTGTCACAACACAACTGATTGGCTCCAACGCATTAGTGGAATTTCTTTCCTTCCTTTTTAACTTTTAACAAGGCACACCTGTTAATTGAAAGGCAATCTAGTTGACTACCTTATTAAGCTGGTTGAGCGAATGCCAAGTGTGTAAAGCTCTCAAGGCAAAGGGTGGATACTTTGAAGAATCAAATATTTTATTTTATTTTGATTTAACACTTTCTTTGCTTACTATTTCATAGGTTTTATGTCTTTATTCTATAGTGTAGAAACTAGTGAAAATAAATAAAAACCTTGGAATGAGTAGGTGTGTCAACTTGTGACTGGTAGTGTGTGTGTATGTATGTGTATATATCTTTATCTCAGCAAAAAAAGAAACGTCCCTTTTTCAGGACCCAGTCTTTCAAAGTTTATTTGTAAAAATCCAAAAAACTTCAGACTTCTTCATTGTAAAGGGCTTAAACACGGTTTCCCATGCTTGTTCAATGAACCATAAACAATTAATGAACATGCACCTGTGGAATGGTCGTTAAGACACTAACAGCTTACAGACACTAAAGAGGCCTTTCTACTGACTCTGAAAAACACCAAAAGAAAGATGCCCAGGGTCCCTGCTCATCTGTGTGAACCTGCATGAGGACTGCAGATGTGGCCAGGGCAATAAATTGCAAAGTCTGTACTGTGAGACACCTAAGACAGCGTTACGGGGAGACAGGATGGACAGCTGATCGTCATCACACTGGAAGACCACGTATCAACACCTGCACAGGATCGGTACATCCAAGCATCACACCTGCGGGACAGGTACAGGATAGCAACAAAAACTGCCCGAGTTACACCAGGAACGCACAATCCCTAGATCAGTGCTCCGACTGTCCGCAGTAGGCTGAGCGAGGCTGGACTGAGAGCTTGTAGGCCTGTTGTAAGGCAGGTCATCACCAGACATCACCGGCAACAACGTCGCCTACGGGCACAAACCCGCCGTCGCTGGACCAGACAGGACTGGCAAAAAGTGCTCTTCAACTGACGAGTCACGGTTTTGTCTCACCCGGGGTGATGGTCGGATTCGTGTTTATCGTCAAAGGAATGAGCGTTACACCGAGGCCTGTACTCTGGGGTGTGATCGAGGTGGAGGGTCCGTCATGGTCTGGGGCGGTGTGTCACAGCATCATCGGACTGAGCTTGTTGTCATTGCAGGTAAATCTCAACGCTGTGCGTTACAGGGAAGACCTCCTTCTCCCTCATGTGGTACCCTTCCTGCAGGCTCATCCTGACATGACCCTCCAGCATGACAGTGCCACCAGCCATGCTGCTCGTTCTGTGCATGAAATCCTGCAAGACAGAATGTCAGTGTTCTGCCTTGGCCAGCGAAGAGCCCGGATCTCAATCCCATTGAGCACGTCTGGGACCTGTTGAATCGAAGGGTGAGTGCCATTTTCCCCAGAAATGTCCAGGAACTTGCAGTTGCCTTGGTGGAAGAGTGGGGTAACATCTCACAGCAAGAACTGGCAAATCTGGTTCAGTCCATGAAGAGGAAATGCACTGCAGTACTTAATGCAGCTGGTGGCCACACCAGATACTGACTGTTACTTTAGATTTTGACCCCCCACTCTTTGTTCAGGGACACATTATTCCATTTCTGTTAGTCACATGTATGTGGAACTTGTTCAGTTTGTCTGTTGTTGAATCATATGTTCGTACACATATTTACACATGTTAAGCTTGCTGAAAATAAATGCAGTTGACAGTTAATTTTTTTGCTGAGTATGTGTGTGTGTGTGTGTGTGTATATGTATATATGTATGTATATATATATTATTATATATATATGTATGTATATATGTATGTGTATATATATATATATATTATTATATATATGTATGTATATATGTATGTATGTATATATATATATATATTATTATATATATATATATGTATGTATATATGTATGTATACTGAGCTTGGAATTGTGAAAAACTGATACACACACATACATACATACAGTTTTGCGTCGGAAGTTTACATATGCCTTAGCCAAATACATTTAAACTCAGTTTTTCACAATTCCTGACATTTAACCTTAGGAAAAAGTCCTTGTCTTAACTGAGTTAGGATCACCACTTCATTTTAAGAATGTGAAATGTCAGAAAAGTAGTAGACTTTTTCACAGCACTGTCATTATTTTCCCCCTTCCTGATTCCTTATTTTTTTTGCACATTTGTCACACTTAAATGTTTCAGATCAGACAAATTTAAAGATAACTGCATCTTGTTTACTTGGGTTAAGTGAGGATTTTATTTATTAAGGGAAAAAAGCTAGCCGAACCTTCATGGCCCTTTGTGATAAAGTAATTGCCCCCTAAACCTAATAACTGGTTGTGACACACTCAGCAGCAACAACTGCAGTCAAGTGTTTGTGATAACTGGCAATGAGTCTTTCACATCGCTGTGGAGGAATTTTGGCACTCGTCTTTGCAGAATTGTTTTAATTCAGCCACATTCGAAGATTTTCCAAGTCATCCAAGTCCTGAAGCAGCAAAGTAGCCCCAGACCATCACACTACTACCACCACCATATTTGACTGTTGGTATGATGAGCTTTTTCTGAAATGCTGTGTTACTTTTAAGCCATATGCACAACTTCCAAAAAGTTCAACTTTTGTCTCGTCAGTCCACAGAATATTTTCCCAAAAGTCTTGGATCATTAAGATGTTTTTTGCCAAAAGTGAGACAAGCCTTTGTTCTTTTTGGTCAGCTGTGTTTTTCGCCTTGGAACTCTGCCATGGATACCATTTTTGCCCTGTCTCTTTCTTATAGTTGAGTCATGAACACGGACCTTAACTGAGGCAAGTGAGGCCTGCAGTTCTTTAGATGTTGTCGTGGGTTCTTTTGTGACCTCTTGGATGAGTCGTCACTGCGCTCTCGGGGTAATTTTGGTAGGCCGGCCACTCCTGGGAAGGTTCACCACTGTTCCAAATTTTCTCCATTTGTGGATAATGGCTCTCACCGTGGTTCGCTGGATTCCCAAAGCTTTAGAAATGGCTTTGTAACCCTTTCCAGACTGATAGATGTCAATTACTTTGTTTCTCATCTGTTCCTGAATTTCTTTGGATTGCGGCATGATGTCTTGCTTTGAGAGCTTTTGGCCGGGTTCTATTTAATTGATTTCTTGATTCAACAGGTCTGGCAGTAATCAGGCCTGGGTGTGGCTAGTGAAATTGAACTCCGCTTTCCAAATTCATGATTTAACAAGGGGGGGCAATTACTTTGTCACACAGGGCCATCAAGGTTCGGATAGTTTTTTCCCCCGAATAAATAAAATGATCACTTAACCCAAGTAAACACAAAATGCAGTTATCTTTGTGTAATATTAAAATTGGTTTGATCTGAAACATTTAAGTTTGACAAATGTGCAAAAAAATAAGAAATCAGGAAGGGGGAAAATACTTTATCACAGCATTGTATTCAGCTTTTATTTCTTTCATCACATTCCCAGTGGGTCAGAAGTTTACATGCACTCAATTAGAATTTTGGCCCATTCCTCTGACAGAGTTGGTAGCATTGCCTTAAACAATTTAAACGTGGGTCAAATGTTTTGGGGAGCCTTCCACAAGCTTCCCACAAAACGTTTGGTGAATTTTGGCCCATTCCTCTGACAAGAGTTGGTGTAACTGAGTCAGGTTTGTAGGCCTCCTTGCTTGCACACGCTTTTTCAGCTCTGCACACAGTTTCTATAGGATTGAGGTCAGGGCTTTGTGATGGCCACTCCAATACCTTGACTTTGTTGTCCTTAAGCCATTTTGCCACAACTTTGGAAGTATGCTTGGGGTCATTGTCCATTTGGAAGACCCATTTGCAACCAAGCTTTAACTTCCTGACTGATGTCTTGATGTTGGCTTCAATATATCCACAATTTTTCTGCCTCATGAAGCCATCTATTTTGTGAAGTGCACCAGTCCCTGCTGCAGCAAAGCACCCCAACAACATGATTCTATCACCCCTGTGCTTCACGGTTGGGATGGTGTTCTTTGGTTTGCAAGCCTCCTCCTTTTTACTCCAAACATAACAAAGGTTGTTATGGCCAAACGGTTCTATTTTTGTTTTGTCAGACCAGGGGACATTTCTCCAAAAAGTACAATCTTTGTCCCCATGAGCAGTTGCAAACCGTAGTCTGGCTTTTTTTATGGTGATTTTGGAGCAGTGGCTTCTTCCTTGCTGAGCGGCCTTTCAGGTTATGTCAATATAGGGCTTGTTTTACTGTGTATGTAGGTACTTTTGTACCTGTTTCCTCCAGCATCTTCACAAGGTCCTTTGCTGCTGTTCTGTGATTGATTTGAACCAAAGTACGTTCATCTCTAGGAGACAGAACACGTCTCCTTCCTGAGCGGTATGACGGCTGCGTGGTCCCATGGTGTTTATACTTGTGTACTATTGTTTGTACAGATGAACGCGGTACCTTCAGGTGTTTGGAAATTGCTCCCAAGGACGAACCAGACTTGTTGAGGTCTACAATTTATTTTCTGAGGTCTTGGCTGATTTCTTTTGATTTTCCCATGATGTCAAGCAAAGAGGCACTGAGTTGGATGGTAGGCCTTGAAATACATCCACAGGTACACCTCCAATTGACTCAAATGATGTCAATTAGCCTATCAGAAGCTTCTAAAGCAGTGACAGAATTTTCCAAGCTGTTTAAAGGCACAGTCAACTTAGTGTATGTAAACTTCTGACCCACTGGAATTGTGATCTGTCTGTAAACTGTTGGAAAAATGACTTGTCACATGCACAAAGTAGATGTCCTAACCGACTTGCCAAAACTATAGTTTGTTAACAAGAAATTTGTGGAGTGGTTGAAAAACAAGTTTTAATGACTCCAACCTAAGTGTATGTAAACTTCCGACTTCAACTGTATGTATAGATATGTTTTTTTGTGATTACTAATGTTACTGTCCCCACTACAGCAGAAAAGTACTTAAATACATGTAATTCTGTCCTTGAAACATTTATTTGAAATGCTGTAGAATTCCTAGGGAGGACCTCTCCTACTGGAGATTGCCAATTTGGCCGTCCGGTGGCTTAATATACATAGCGTTAGGGTTCATGTACATCATTGGTTTCTGCGCATGAGCTTAGCTAGACAACGTTGTGGCATCACCTACAAGCTTGATTTCTATTTGAGAAGCATCTTCATACTGTTCTGTATTTTGACTCAGCTTTGACGCTAAAGACATATAGCATGTGCAGTTTGAGCTATTACAGGAAGTAACTTTGCAGCCTTGCGCTGTTCTTCACCCTCATTGAGTAGCGCAATTTAAGGCCGACCTGGTTACGGCAAGCTGCCGTTAACAACTAAATTATCCTTAACTTCTTCAGGTTGCGATTTTAAAATAATCGTTTCAAGGACATACATCTGGTCTATTTGACCCAATTATTGGTACCATGATTGTCTTTGCAAATGTTTTTTATTTACACGAAGATTGACATTTCTCTATTCACTTTAGTGGCCTATTCTGTTTTCTGCTAACAATGCCTGCAGTACCGAGGTCGGCCTTGAACATCTTTGACTTCAGAGGGGGCAGTCTGTTCTCTTCTGCATGCACCATGTCATACTTTGTTTATGCTCCCCAAGCAAAAAATGCATTTGAACAAGTGAAAAGGAATTAGTTAAATTTGAGCTGAGAGAATTTCAAATACGTTTTATGGTCAATTATTCAATGGCTGTCAATATTGCTGATTATGATTTTTCGCATCATAACAATTGTCAGGAGTTGAACTTCAAGTTCCTACAAAATCACCTATATTCACTACAGCCCTATTTTCCTGACCGTTATTCCCTAGGTAGCACAAGTGTGCCACAAAGTGCCGTCACGTGGTACCCTTAGTGTTGGTACACAAACCTGAAGTATTGTATTTAGGAACAAGATGTTCAACAAGTCCGTTACAGCATATCACACCCACAAGTGGTGTGAGCTTTCTCTAGCTCTAATTACCATCCTCTATACCTATGTTGGCTTAAGGTGGTTTTAACAACCAATTGCTATACTATGTTCAAGATTAGTCAATTAATCTCTTCTTAGACACTGACAGAACCTGGTACCAGAACTACATTCCTAGAGTGAAAAGTAGTTTGTAGTTGACAGCAGGGTTGACTTGTATCTAATGCTAAAATTGTTTTGAATTGATGTCTCAACTATCCTCAATCAGTCTTTATGCATTTGAAGCTAATAACTCCCTGTCATATCTTTGTCTCATTACAGGAGCGGAGCCACAAATCCTACCGGCCCCTGACAGTGCTCACCTTCCGTCTGAACTATCTCTTCAGTGAGCTGAGTTCTGCATCCTACCACCTGCTCAACGTAGGGCTGCATTCTGTGGTGTGTGTGCTTTTCCTGAGGTTCTGCCGTCTGTTCTTGGACAAGACCTCCAGCCTGGTTGCGGCCCTGCTGTTCGCTGTCCACCCCATCCACACAGAGGCCGTAAGTCTGTTGTTCTAGGATCAGATTAACTCTGCTGTTCACCCCGTCCACACAAAGGCTGGAAGTCTGGTCAACTGTTGGCACAGATCTAGGATAATCTTAATTTTAATGTCACATGCACAAGTACAGTCAAATGCCTTTGTTGCCAGCTCCAAACCCCAAAATGCAGTAATCAATACCAATGCGAAGCACAAAAAATATCAAGGTAGAACAAATCACACAAGAAATAGGAAATAAGGAAAATAAGAAGCTATATACAGGGTCAGTTCCAATACCATATTTACAATGTGCAAAGACCCTGGAGTGAGAGGTAAATACTATATGTAGAGGGATAAGGTGACTAGGCTAGGATATATGATAAACAAAGTAGTAACAGCGTAAATTATTGTGTGTAGAGTCAGTATAAATGTGTGACTGGGTAGAAGTTACAGGCCTTGGTTTTTCCATTTATATTTCAAGGTTGGACATTAACACGTTAGGCGCACCGATTGGTGTCAGTATGTTTTACACCTGTGCTGGTTTGTCATCTCGTTAGTCAGAAGGCGCTCCAGTTGTCTGGCGAGTGCTCCAGTTGTCTGGCGAGTGCTCCAGTTGTCTGGCGAGTGCTCCAGTTGTCTGGCGAGTGCTCCAGTTGTCTGGCGAGATGTGGAGGGAGGGTGAACACCTTTAGTTGTCGGTCCCTATTTGAGTTCTAAAACAATCCTTGATCTGATCGTCCCTGTTTTTCATTTCGCTCCACTTTTTTTTTTTTTCAGTTTTTAAATTTGGTGTGTGTTTTTTGTTTGCCACTTCTTGTGCAAATTTAGTTGGTGTCTTTTAAGTTCCAGTTTTTGTTGCTTTCAGTGGACACCCTCATGTGTCTTTCAGAACCTCTCTTAAAACAGTCAGTGACTCCTTTGTTTTTGATTTTCTTGCTGGAGAATATAACAAAAATGGGGCTCGTCCGGGATCTTGTTTCCCTGGAGTATGGTAGTCGCTCTAATTCCCTACTCTGAGGCTCTGCTGTGCCCATATATTTGAGTGTTCAAAAGACACTTTTGTGGTAGTTTGTCACCCTGAGGTTTATAAGATTGGTGGAATCATTTTGAAAGTTGCATAAACACACACAGGCTAATATACACTGCTCAAAAAAATAAAGGGAACACTTAAACGACACAATGTAACTCCAAGTCAATCACACTTCTGTGAAATCAAACTGTCCACTTAGGAAGCAACACTGATTGACAATAAATTTCACATGCTGTTGTGCAAATGGAATAGACAACAGGTGGAAATTATAGGCAATTAGCAAGACACCCCCAATAAAGGAGTGGTTCTGCAGGTGATAACCACAGACCACTTCTCAGTTCCTATGCTTCCTGGCTGATGTTTTGGTCACTTTTGAATGCTGGCGGTGCTTTCACTCTAGTGGTAGCATGAGATGGAGTCTACAACCCACACAAGTGGCTCAGGTAGTGCAGCTCATCCAGGATGGCACATCAATGCGAGATGTGGCAAGAAGGTTTGCTGTGTCTGTCAGAGTAGTGTCCAGAGCATGGAGGCGCTACCAGGAGACAGGCCAGTACATCAGGAGACGTGGAGGAGGCCGTAGGAGGGCAACAACCCAGCAGCAGGACCGCTACCTCCACCTTTGTGCAAGGAGGAGCACTGCCAGAGCCCTGCAAAATGACCTCCAGCAGGCCACAAATGTGCATATGTCTGCTCAAACGGTCAGAAACAGACTCCATGAGGGTGGTATGAGGGCCCGACGTCCACAGGTGGGTGTTGAGCTTAAAGCCCAACACCGTGCAGGATGTTTGGCATTTGCCAGAGAACACCAAGATTGGCAAATTCGCCACTGGCGCCCTGTACTCTTACAGATGAAAGCAGGTTCACACTGAGCACATGTGACAGTCTGGAGGCGCCGTGGAGAATGTTCTGCTGCCTGCAACATCCTCCAGCATGACCGGTTTGGCGGTGGGTCAGTCATGGTGTGGGGTGGCATTTCTTTGGGGGGGCCGCACAGCCCTCCATGTGCTCGCCAGAGGTAGCCTGACTGCCATTAGGTACCAAGATGAGATCCTTAGACCCCTTGTGAGACCATATGCTGGTGCAGTTGGCCCTGGGTTCCTCCTAATGCAAGACAATGCTAGACCTCATATGGCTGGAGTGTGTCAGCAGTTCCTGCAAGAGGAAGGCATTGATGCTATGGACTGGCCCGCCCGTTCCCCAGACCTGAATCCAATTGAGCACATCTGGGACATCATGTCTCGCTCCATCCACCAACGCCACATTGCACCACAGACTGTCCAGGAGTTGGCGGATGCTTTAGTCCAGGTCTGTGAGAGATCCCTCAGGAGACAATCCACCACCTCATCAGGAGCATGCACAGGTGTTGTAGGGAGGTCATACATGAACGTGGAGGCCCCACATACTACTGTGCCTCATTTTGACTTGTTTTAAGGACATTACATCAAAGTTGGATCAGCCTGTAGTGTGGTTTTCCACTTTAATTTTAAGTGTGACTCCAAATCCAGACCTCCATGGGTTGATAAATTTGATTTCCATTGATAATTTTTGTGTGATTTTGTTGTCAGCACATTCAACTATGTAAAGAAAACAGTATTTAATAAGAATATTTCATTCATTCAGATCTAGGATGTGTTATTTTAGTTACATTGTGTTAAGTGTTCCCTTTATTTTTTTGAGCAGTGTATACATTTCATAAAACGGCATTAGCACTTACCCGTCCAGAAGTACGTCCTGTCCTTGCAGAAACAGCTCCTCAGTTCCTGTTTGAATCATAACACTCAAAGATTCCTCAAACAAAAAATCTGTTTTCACTTTCACTTTAGACTTTGACTTTGCTTTTCCTGATTTATTTGCCATGATGTCTTCAATGAAATCATTAAAAATACAACTTTCCGAAATACTGCTGCGCGAAACAAGCGTCACAGCAACTCCTCTGATAGTCAAGGCGAGAATGGAGTTCGTTACGCGTGCATTTACAAACAAGGAATGGTGGTCCAACCCAAAACCATTACATACTGGCGTTTACCTCAGCTCATTGGCTATCTACCCAGCTAGATTTAAAGAAGATCAGTGGTCATTGGGCAGAAATACAGTCAATCAACAAAGCTTCGCTAAAATTATTGGTGTGCAAGGTAGTCATTGCTCGTTGTCTTCAAATCAGTTCACTTCGGTCAATACTCCCCGCAAAAAAAACAATGATGTTTGGCTGTGTTGCAAACATCCAGAGGAATGCACTGAAACCAACCATGACTAGATAAACAATTGTTTACCGTGTGTAATTATGTCGAATGCTCTGTAAAAAATTGATAGATGGAATTCACGGCACAAATGGGTTACAAAATGTTTCGATTTAGGGTATAAAAATGGATTTTATCAAAGAAAATGGCACTTCATTTGATCACTGGGACCCTCGGGAAGAGAAATAAGAGCAAGATATCAGAATGTAAGTCATCATTTTACCTTCAGATGTGAATGTGTAAAAACTGTCTGTACCAAAATCCTAATCTTTTGATGGATGTAAGACACTTGCATTTTCAAGAATGTTTAATGTTACGATGTTGTATTTTTAGTTGTCACTCTGAAATTTTCCCTGATGTTGATCCCTGTACGGGGATCGCAGCCATAAGAGGATTTATTAAAGAGCATGATCATTACGCAGGTGCACCTTGTGCTAGGGACAATAAAAGGGCCACTCTCAAATGTGAAGTTTTGTCACACACTATGTCACAGTTGAGGGAGCGTGCAGTTGGTATGCTGACTGCAGGAATGTCCACCGGAGATGTTGCCAGGGATCTAAATGTTCCTTTCTCTACCATAAACAACGTTTTAGAGAACTTGTCAGTACATCCAACCAGCCTCACAACTGCAGACAACGTGTATGAGGTCGTGTGGGCGAGAGGTTTGCTGATGTCAACGGGTGAACAGAGTGCCCCGTGGTGGCGGTGGGGTTATAGTATGGGCAGGCATAAGCTACGGACAACTAACACAATTGCAGTTTATCGATGGAAATTTGAATGCACAGAAATATCGTTACGAGATCCTGAGGCCCATTTTATTTTAAGGTACTGTATCGATGACCAACTGATGCGTATCTGTATTCCCAGTCATGTGAAATCCATAGATTAGGGCCTAATTTATTTCAATTGACTGATTTCCTCATGATGTGTAACTCCGTAAAATCTTTGAAATAGCTGTTTTCTATTTAGCTTCAGCATAAATTGCCCAGGACCACAAGGACAAAGTCTCACTTCAGACTTTAGTTTCAAGTAAATTATGCCAACTTTTATGTCTGTCCGCAGCGCTTCTAAAAATCTTTCTTTCACTTAGTTCTTCAAGACCACAAAACCCTCAGCCAGGGAGTGTTGCAGCATGAGGTGGGTTGGCTATATAGGATTTGTTCTTTGATTTTGTGCGATTTAATTGATCAACTATGAAACAAAATGGCAGAAATACTTTGAAAACCGCTACTGCAGAATTTATTTTACTATATAGTGCATTCAGAAAGTTTTCAGACCCCTTGACTTTATCCACATTTTTGTTACGTAGCCTTATTCTAAAATAGATTAAATTAACATTTTCCCTCATTAATCCACAAACAATACCCCATAATGACAAAGCCGAAAGAGGTTTTTAGAAATGTTTGCAAATATATTAACAAATAAAGGGATACCTTATTTACATAAGTATTCAGACCCTTTGTTCTGTTCCATTGATCATCCTTGAGATGTTTCTACAACATTAGTCCACCTGTGGTAAATTCAATTGATTGGACATGATTTGGAAATGCACACACCTGTCTATATAATGACGGTAGGCCATCATTGTAAATAAGAATTTGTTCTTAAATGACTTGCCAAGTTAAATAAAGCTTAAATAAATATAAGGTCCTACAGTTGACAGTGCATGTCAGAGCAAAAACCAAGTTATGGTTCGAAGGATTTGTCCGTAGAGCTCAGAGACAGGATTGTGTCGAGGCACAGATCTGGGGAAGGGTACCAAACAATTTCTGCAGCATTAAAATATCCCCAAGAACACAGTGGCCTTCATCATTCTTAAATAGAAGTTTGGGACCACCAAGGCACTTTCTAGAGCTGGCCACCTGGCCAAACAGAGCAATTGGAGAAGAAGTGCCTTGGTCAGAGAGGTGACTACGAACCCGATGGTCACTCTGACAGAGCTCCAGAGTTCCTCTGTGGAGATGGTTCTCCCAACTCTTCAGCCCCCCGACAATCAGGTCTTTATGGTAGAATGGCCAGACGGAAGCCACTCCTCAGTAAAAGGCACATGACAGCCCGCTTGCCAAAAGGCACCTAAAGTACTCTGACTATGAGAAACAAGAATCTGTGGTCTGATGAAACCAAGATTGAACTTTGCCCTGAATGCCAAGCGTCATGTCTAGAGGAAACCTGGCACCATCCCTACGGTGAAGCATGGTGGCGACAACACCATGCTGTGGGGATGTTTTTCAGCGGCAGAGGGAGACTAGTTAGGATCGAGGAAAAGATGAACGGAGTAAAGTACCGTGAGATCCTTGATGAAAACCTGCCCAGAGCGCTCTGGGGGCGAAGGTTCACAACGACCCGAAGCACACAGACAAGACAACTTAGGAGCGGCTTCAGGACAAGTCTTGGAGTGTGCTTGAGTGGCCCAGCTGGAGCTCGGACTTGAATCCAATTTAACATCTCTGGAGAGACCTGAAAATAGCTGTGCAGCGATGCTCCCGATCCAACCTGACGGTGCTTGAGAGGATCTACAGAGAATATTGAGAAACTCTGCAAATACAGGTGTGCGGAATATTCCAGACTCAAAGCTGTAATCGTTGCCAATGGTGCTTCAGCAAAGTACTGAGTAAAGGGTCTGAATACTTGTGTAAATGTGATATTTCAGTAGTTATTTTGTGAAGATTTGTCATTATGGTATATTGTGGAGATTGATGAGGGGAAAAAACAATTTAATACAATTTAGAATAAGGCTATGTAAATTGTTTTGAAAAAGCAAAGGGGTCTGAATACTTGCCAAATGCACTGTGGGGCACTGAATTTCATTATTGGTGAGTTTTGACCTTTACAAGTATACGTGAAACCATGCTAGTCTGAAGGAAGAACCGTACTGGCTCTCCATCAGCATGATTACATGCTGTGTCTGTGGATTTTGAAGTCGTTAGGGCAACTGGAAGTGGGAGGAGCAGCAGACTGCCGAGAATGAAGAGTAGGAAAAACGCAAGGAAATCAAGATGGCAGTGGCAGCTGTATAGATAACGCATCCAAAGCACTTTGACTTCTCAAACACGGCAGAAAGCTAACACAATATGATGCCCAGTCACCTTAATATTTCAGCCACTTACTTAGATGTAAAGTTTAACACGACCCCTAAGTTCATCTTGAATTCTGTGTTTTTCATGTAGGAAAAAAATCTAATCCATGAGAAATCTTGCTGCATTTTGTAAATGCAGATCTAAAAAGCTGCTTATTGTCATTTCTGCTGGGCATCAGACTCATTTTGTGCTTCAGTTGCACTAAACTGATAGACCTAAACATTAGAAATATGATGACCATGCATCGTTTCTGCAAAAACATAGCCTTTTCATTGTAAGCTAATTTATTTTTGTGGCTGCCATCCAAATACCGTTGCACTTCTGTTATCTAATGAAAATGAAGCTATTTTTTTGCCGACTGTGTTGCAATAATTTACACTACCGTTCAAAAGTTTGGGATCACTTAGAAATGTCCTTGTTTTTGAAAGAAAATCACTTTTTTTGTCCATTAAAATAACATCAAATTGATCAGAAATACAGTGTAGACATTGTTAATGTTGTAAATGACTATTGTAGCTGGAAATGGCTGGTTTTCTTATGAAATATCTACATAGGTGTACAGAGGCCCATTATCAGCAACCATCACTCCTGTGTTCCAATGGCATGTTGTTATCTAATCCAAGTTTATCATTTTAAAAGGCTAATTGATCGTTAGAAAACCCACCTAAAAACTGTTGTCCTTATTTAAAGAAGCAATACAACGGGCCTTCCTTAGACTAGTTGAGATTCCCGGAGCATCGGCATTTGTGGGTTCGATTACAGGCTCAAAATGTCCAGAAACAAAGAACCTTCTTAAACTCATCAGTCTATTCTTGTTCTGAGAAATGAAGGCTATTTCATGCGAGAAATTGCAAAGAAACTGAAGATCTCGCACAACGCTATGTACTCCTCCCTTCACAGAACAACGCAAACGGGCTCTAGCCATTGTATAAAGAGTGGGAGGCCCCGGTGCACAACTGAGCAAGAGAACAAGTATATTAGTGTCTAGTTTGAGAAACAGACGCCTCACAAGTCCTCAACTGGCAGCTTCATTAAATAGTACCCGCAAAACACCAGTCTCAACGGCAACAGTGAAGAGGTGACTCTGAGATGCTGGCCTTCTAGGCACAACAATATGCCTGCCCATACCACAACCCCACCATGGAGCTCTCTGTTCACACAACGTCATACACGTGGTCTGCGTTTGTGAGGCCGGTTGGATGTACTGCCAAATTCTCTAAAACGATGTCTGAAGCAGCTTAGGGAGGAGATATTAACTTGTCAATTCTCTGGCAACAGTTCTGATGGATATTCCTGTAGTCAGCATGCCAATTGCTCTCCCTCTCTAAACTATGCCATTGTGGTGTTTGACTAGACTGCACATTTTAGAGTGCCCTTTTATTGTCTCCAGCACATGGTGCACCTGCGCCATGATCATGCTTTTTAATATTTACTACACCTGTCAGGTGGATGGATTATCTTGGCAACGGAGAAATAAATGCTCACTAACGGGAATGTAAACAAATTTGTGCCCAGTTGTCTTTGGAATGAGGCCTAGTCTAACAGGGAGTGGAGGGCGTCTCATTCATTTTCAGAAACAATTTGGATAGAGGGAAGGTTGTGCCAAATCCTGTCGTTTGTAAGGAACCCAGAGTAGAGGAACCTGATGGATTATCAGATAATTACCCTAGAGTGTTCCCAGCGTGTGCCGTTACACGTGCTTTGTCTCAGAAAGTCGCCGGGAGCAAGTTTAGTGTTGAGGATGTCAGCGATCCCACCATGATCGATCTGTCTGAGACATCTTTGTGTTCCAGATTTCGATAAACCTAAGTTAAATTCTCATTTGAATACCCCAAAGGTGAGCGAGTTTGTAGGACCAGAGAAAGGAGGATCCCTAAAGTTGACAGTTTGATGTCTAGGAAGCAGCTGATTGCTGAACAGTCTCCCATCTTCTTGCTGAGATTCAACCAGAGGGGTTTGTATTTTGTGGGTTACTTTGACAGATGGTGTTCTCGTGAGGAAATGGCTTTCTCGTGCCACTTCTGGGCAAGACGAGTGGCTCAGTGTATCTCAAATTGTTGTTCCAGTTACACTTCAAGAAGAGATACTGAGGTTGGCTCACTATGGTAGTATGGCGGGCCATCTTGGGGTCAACAGGACTTATGACTGTATCTTGCATAACTTCTTCTGGCTTGGTCTGAATCAGGATGTTGTGGCTTACTGTTTGACGTAAGACAGGTAAACCAAATCAAGCTGTACGTGTTGCAGCTTATTCCTGCTTTTGACAAATGTTTCTGAGTCCTGGTGGAATGTGTTGGTCATTTGCAGAGTGGCAATCAGTTTCTCTTGACCATCATGTGCGCTGCCACTCGTTTCCCAGAGAACATTCAACTGAGGAAAATCACGGCTCCTAGTATTGTTAAGGCCTTGGTGAAATTATTTTAAATATTTGGACATCCGCAGGTTGTGAAGTCAGACCAAGGTTCAAATATAAGCAAGTCCTACAGCAGTTGGGTGTTACCTATTGCCCCTCTAGTGCCTACCACTCAGTCTCAAGGTGCTTTTGTGAGATTTAATCAAACTTTGAAGTCTATGTTGAAATCTTACTGCTTTGAGTTTGAGAAAGATTGGGATGGAGGGGTGCCTCTTGTGCTGTTTGCAGTGCGGGTGGTTCTTTAGGAATCTCGCGGTTTTAGTCAGAATGAGTTTGAGTACTTTTGAGCTTGCTGAGAGAGTTTGTTGCAGGTCAACACCTTAAATACAAAACCAAATCTGTTATTGCTTTTCAATAGAGATTTCCCCCGGCGCGTGACTTTGCCTCTGAGATTCTGGAGAAAGCGCAAACAAAATTGAAAGTTTGGTACAATTAAAAGGCCAGAAGCTGCATTTTCGATGTGGGGGCAAGTCCTGGTTTTGTTGCCCATACTGGGGTCACTGTTGCAAGCTTGCTTTTCAAGCCCTTACCCCATAGTGAATTCAAAAATAAATCTGGATTACATCATTGCCACACGAGTGTAGGAAAAAAAACGTCTTACTTTACCCTCTGCGATTTGGCAGCTAAATCAGTGGAAACCGGTAGTGATGTTCTGCCTGTGGCCACTGCGGTCACCGTTGACTATAGTCTTCCTCAAGAGCATGAGGAAAGCCCTATACACCCTGTGCCTGAGGGACGGCTGAGTAACTCAGATTTGAGCATATCAGGGTTTATTCTCAGATGTGCCAACTCAGACAAATGCACTGGAGCGTATGACTTTTTTTATTAACCCATCCACCCCCCCTCTTCGGAGGACAGATCTTCTTTTCTACTACACACATTTGCATACACATGCATGAAAACCTTTCCTACAAGTATTATTTATTGACTTGACTATGGCTTTCCAAATTGCCCAGCACTGCTATTTGGATGGTTAATTTTAAGTTAATTTTGTGATTTTATATATATACATTTTTTTTTTACCATTCCTAACGCTGTGACCAGAAACAAGCTACATGGGGGCAATGCCAGAATAAATGATCTAGTGATTGTCTCTTTGCTGCAAAATCTACAGAGCTGAGATTGTTGTATGACCGATATATATATATATATATATATAACATTCTGTTCTTGGCAAGAATTTTGTATAATAATATAAATCGATAAACTCAAGTGTTGAATTGTTTTTTGTATCAGTTCATAAACCATGTACCATGGAATCGTTACATCGAAAATCTCTTCCCATTTATTTTACAAACTGTATGGCACAGCTGTCAACATTTTTGTCCTCAAAGGAAACTGGTATATTTTTCTATTTATGCCAATTCTTTTCAGCCAATTTGTGTCTTTAATATATTGCAGACAAACAGGTTCCCTACCCTCTTCCACTTGCCGCCTCCATTTTTGTGGTTATGCTGCAATCAGTTGGTTATAAGTTTATATTGAGCAGACATTCCCATATATTTTCGTTAGCTGTATATGTGACACAACTCCACCATTTCTATTCATAGTACCATTAATAAATATAACATTTTTTAAAAGGTTTCCATAAAGAATGTTTTTTCATTAGTCAGTATATTTAATCAAAGGTGCCAACCCCGGACAAATGAACTACTGCATGACATTGACTTTGGGGAATCCGTCCCAATCAAACATGCCCATCAACTGAATCTTGAAGAGTGAGTTACCCCGAAGTGAGGTTGAGTTCATGCTTGAGCATGGCATTGCACAACATATAAACTCAACAAAAAAAAGAAACGTCCCTTTTTCAGGACCTGTCTTTCAAAGATAATTCTAAGAAATCCAAATAACTTCACAGATCTTCATTGTAAATGGTTTATACACTGTTTCCCATGCTTGTTTGACGAACCATAAACAATTAATGAACATGCACCTGTGGAACGGTTGTTAATTAAGACACTAACTGCTTACAGGCGGTAGGCAATTATGGTCAGTTATTAAAACTTAGGATACTAGAAGCCTTTCTACTGACTCTGGAAAAACACCAAAAGAAAAATGCCCACGGTCCCTGTTCATCTGCGTGAACGTGCCTTAGGCATGCTGCAAGAAGGCATGAGGACTGATGTGGCCAGGGAAATAAATTGCAATGTCCGTACTGTGAGACGCCTAAGACAGCGCTACAGGGAGACAAGACGGACAGCTGATCGTCCTCGTAGTGGCAGACCATGTGTAACAACACCTGCACAGGATCGGTACATCCGAACATCACGCCTGTGGGACAGGTACAGGGTGGCAACAACAACTGCCCGAGTTACACCAGGAACGCACAATCCCTCCATCAGTGTTCAGACTGTCCGCAATAGGCTGAGAGAGGCTGGACTGAGGGCTTGTAGGTATGTTGTAAGGCAGGTCCTCACCAGACATCACCGGCAACAACGTCGTCTATGGACACAAATCCACCGTCACTGGACCAGACAGGACTGGCAAAAAGTGCTTCTCACTGACGAGTCGCGGTTTTGTCTGGCCAGGGGTGCTGGTCGGATTCGTGTTTATCGTCGAAGGAATGAGCGTTACACCGAGGCCTGTACTCTGGAGTGGGATCGACGTGAAGGGTCCGTCATGGTCTGCGGCGGTGTGTCATAGCATCATTGGACTGAGCTTGTCATTGCAGGCAATGTCAACGCTGTGCGTTTCAGGGAAGACATCCTCCCTCATGTGGTACCCTTTCTGCTGGCTCATCCTGACATGACCCTCCAGCAGGCCATGGAAAAAATGTGCCACTTTCAGCTTCCAGGAATTGTGTACAGATCCTTGTGACATGGCGTCGTGCATTATAATGTTGGAACATGAGGTGATGGTGGCGGATGAATGGCACGACAATGGGCCTCCAGGATCTCGTCCCTCATGGTATCTCTGTGCATTCAAATTGCCATTCGTTGTCCATAGCTTATGCCTGCCCATACCATAACCCCACCGCCACCATGGGCCACTCTGTTCACAACGTTGACATCAGCGAACTGCTCGCCCACACGACACCATACACGTTGTCTGCCATCTGCCCAGTACAGTTGAAACCGGGTTTCATCTGTGAAGAGCAAATTAATCCAGCATGCCAGTGGCCATCGAAGGTGAGCATTTGCCCACTGAAGTTGGTTACGATGTCAAACTGCAATCAGGTCAAGACTCTGGTGAGAGCGACGAACACGCAGATGAGCTTCCCTGAGACTTTTTTTCTGACAGTTTCTGCAGTAATTCTTTAGTTGTGAAAACTCAGTTTCATCAGCTGTCCGGGTGTCATCAGCTGTGTCAGACGATCCCGCAGGTGAAGAAGCTGGATGTAGATGTCCTGTGATGGCGTCGTTTAGATGTGGTCTGCGGTTGTGAGGAGGTTGGACACACTGCCAAAATCAACATTGGAAGGAACTTATGGTAGAGAAATGAACAATGCTCCATTGACAATGAATGACTTCCGCCAGAACGCAAAGTGTTTGCATCTGGTGGACATCAGGAGCTAGTTTAAAAGCAAAGCACATGTATATCAAGTGGTGTGATTGTGGGCTCCAACAGTTCTGTCAGTGTCAGAACTTAATTGTGTAGTATGGCTGGTGTTATAAGCCGATCCCGTTAATAAATATAATTAAAACAATTTTTGATTTAAAAAAAAATACTGTTTGGGATAGGCGTGCCGCTAGTGGGACACCTCGACAACATCCGGTGAAATGGCAGAGCGTCAAATTAAATTACTATAAATATTAAACTTTCATGAAATCACGTGCAATACATCAAAATAAAGCTTAACTTGTTGTTAATCCAGCCCCCATGTCAGATTTCAAAAAGGCTTTACGGCGAAAGCAAACCATGCGATTATCTGAGAACAGCGCCCAGCACACAAATGCATAACAAATCATTTTCAACCAGGGAGTTGCGACACGAAAGTCAGAAAAGGCTAAATAATATATGACCTCACCTTTTTGAATCAAATCAAATCAAATCAAATTTATTTATATAGCCCTTCGTACATCAGCTGATATCTCAAAGTGCTGTACAGAAACCCAGCCTAAAACCCCAAACAGCAAGCAATGCAGGTGTAGAAGCACGGTGGCTAGGAAAAACTCCCTAGAAAGGCCAAAACCTAGGAAGAAACCTAGAGAGGAACCAGGCTATGTGGGGTGGCCAGTCCTCTTCTGGCTGTGCCGGGTGGAGATTATAACAGAACATGGCCAAGATGTTCAAATGTTCATAAATGACCAGCATGGTCGAATAATAATAAGGCAGAACAGTTGAAACTGGAGCAGCAGCACAGTCAGGTGGAAGTTGAAACTGGAGCAGCAGCATGGCCAGGTGGACTGGGGACAGCAAGGAGTCATCATGTCAGGTAGTCCTGGGGCATGGTCCTAGGGCTCAGGTCAGTTGAAACTGGAACAGCAGCATGGCCAGGTGGACTGGGGACAGCAAGGAGTCATCATGTCAGGTAGTCCTGGAGCTCAGGTCCTAGGGCTCAGGTCCTCCGAGAGAGAGAAAGAAAGAGAGAAGGAGAGAATTAGAGAACGCACACTTAGATTCACACAGGACACCGAATAGGACAGGAGAAGTACTCCAGATATAACAAACTGACCCCAGCCCCCAACACATAAACTACTGCAGCATAAATACTGGAGGCTGAGACAGGAGGGGTCAGGAGACACTGTGGCCCCATCCGAGGTCACCCCGGACAGGGCCAAACAGGAAGGATATAACCCCACCCACTTTGCCAAAGCACAGCCCCCACACCACTAGAGGGATATCTTCAACCACCAACTTACCATCCTGAGACAAGGCTGAGTATAGCCCACAAAGCTCTCCGCCACGGCACAACCCAAGGGGGGCGCCAACCCAGACAGGATGACCACAACAGTGAATCAACCCACTCAGGTGACGCACCCCCTCCAGGGACGGCATGAGAGAGCCCCAGTAAGCCAGTGACCCAGCCCCTGTAATAGGGTTAGAGGCAGAGAATCCCAGTGGAAAGAGGGGAACCGGCCAGGCAGAGACAGCAAGGGCGGTTCGTTGCTCCAGAGCCTTTCCGTTCACCTTCCCACTCCTGGGCCAGACTACACTCAATCATATGACCCACTGAAGGGATGAGTCTTCAGTAAAGACTTGAAGGTTGAGACAGAGTTTGCGTCTCTGACATGGGTAGGCAGACCGTTCCATAAAAATGGAGCTCTATAGGAGAAAGCCCTGCCTCCAGCTGTTTGCTTAGAAATTCTAGGGACAATTAGGAGGCCTGCGTCTTGTGACCGTAGCGTACGTGTAGGTATGTACGGCAGGACCAAATCAGAGAGATAGGTAGGAGCAAGCCCATGTAATGCTTTGTAGGTTAGCAGTAAAACCTTGAAATCAGCCCTTGCTTTGACAGGAAGCCAGTGTAGAGAGGCTAGCACTGGAGTAATATGATCAAATTTTTTGGTTCTAGTCAGGATTCTAGCAGCCGTATTTAGCACAAACTGAAGTTTATTTAGTGCTTTATCCGGGTAGCCGGAAAATAGAGCATTGCAGTAGTCTAACCTAGAAGTGACAAAAGCATGGATTAATTTTTCTGCATCATTTTTGGACAGAAAGTTTCTGATTTTTGCAATGTTACGTAGATGGAAAAAAGATGTCCTTGAAATGGTCTTGATATGTTCTTCAAAAGAGAGATCAGGGTCCAGAGTAACGCCGAGGTCCTTCACAGTTTTATTTGAGACGACTGTACAACCATTAAGATTAATTGTCAGATTCAACAGAATATCTCTTTGTTTCTTGGTACCTAGAACAAGCATCTCTGTTTTGTCCGAGTTTAATAGTAGAAAATTTGCAGCCATCCACTTCCTTATGTCTGAAACACATGCTTCTAGCGAGGGCAATTTTGGGGCTTCACCATGTTTCATTGAAATGTACAGCTGTGTGTCATCCGCATAGCAGTGAAAGTTTACATTATGTTTTCGAATAACATCCCCAAGAGGTAAAATATATAGTGAGAACAATAGTGGTCCTAAAACGGAACCTTGAGGAACACCGAAATTTACAGTTGATTTGTCAGAGGACAAACCATTCACAGAGACAAACTGATATCTTTCCGACAGATAAGATCTAAACCAGGCCAGAACTTGTCCGTGTAGACCAATTTGGGTTTCCAATCTCTCCAAAAGAATGTGGTGATCGATGGTATCAAAAGCGGCACTAAGGTCTAGGAGCACGAGGACAGATGCAGAGCCTCGGTCCGATGCCATTAAAATGAAGAATTGAAGAATTGAAAATTGAAGATCTTCTGTTGGCACTCCAAAAGGTCCCAGTTACATTACAAATGGTCATTTTATTCGATAATGTCCTTCTTTATATCCATAAAAACTCAGTTTAGCTGGCGCGCTTCAGTCAATAATCCACTGTTTCTCTCCATCAAAATGCATACAAAATGAATCCCAAACATTACGAATAAACTTTTCCAAACAAGTCAAACAACATTTATAATCAATTTGTCCTTGGGGTTTGCCTGCCATATCAGTTCTGTTTATACTCAGACATAATTTTAACAGTTTTAGAAACTTTAGAGTGTTTTCTATCTAAATCTACCAATTATATGCATATCCTAGCTTCTGGGCCTGAGTGACAGGCAGTTTACTCTGGGCACACTGTTCATCCGGACATGAAAATACTGCCCCCTATCCCAAAGAAGATTTTTTTAAATCAGTGTATTTTCTCAAATGTGGCAACTCTGATAAATGCGGTACGATTTTTGTAAATGGTCACATCGCGCAGTGTTACATGTAATAATTGTAAAAGACTGAATCAGATGTACAGTGTGGGAAGGTCTTTACTCTCCCCAAATCCTTACCCCAACTATTAGGCGGGGTGTGCTTTGTAATAACTAAAGGAAAGGGTTGCACAGATTTAAACAGAAGCATAGAAGTTCATGGCCGAAAGCTCCCATGCCAAAGTTTGTCCTTTCCACCAAGTTTAGAAGATCAATGGCAACTCATGGTATATGTACAACTCATGGTATATGAGTTGTACAGACCTGCATGCAGTTAGTGACATGACAATAATGGAATTCAGAAGTTGCCGTCAGTTCCTTCACAATATTTGTTTTACTGAATTGGCCATTTGATATGTGCTTTTCCATACATGAATTGGGAATGAACTCGAATTTAACCCATCGATGTCATTACTGTTTACTTCTCTCCTCTCGCCTATTTACTTAACCCCTTTACCCCCCCCATTTTGCCCCATTCAATTGAGTTGCACCGGCGACCAGGCAGGCCTTAGAAGAATAGAACAGAAAAACAGGATAGAAAAAGAACAAAGACAACATTCTGCTGCTCTGGTAAAGGGAGTGGTAATGTTACACAGCTCAGTGCTCCCTCAAACTGCTTCTCATCTTCCTCATGGTGTTCTCTCCTTCAGCTGAGTGCAGCCTGACAGTCCTTTGAAAGGGCCCATTTCACTCATAGTCAAAAAGAAGCCCCTGGACGAGCAATGCAATCACGTTATCTTGATCTGGAATCTCTCTCTCAGCGGATCATTTGTTTTTCATTTGATGTACTGAAGGTCCCCTTCATGATCAACACTGACAAAGAGACCGTTGTGAGCCTCTTAGTGTCTGTCTTTCTGAATGTGTAGTTCAGTGTATTTGTGCTGCATCTGTGTCTGGTATCTCAACATAGTGAACATATTTAGATTGAACTACATTTGTATGACATCATAAATATGTAAATGAGTCAACCTCAGCCGGACCACTTTCAGCAAAGCAAAAATATTTTGCAACACACATCTGTTTCTTATTGGACAAGTCCAGGTAGTACCTCAAGGCGTTTCCAAATGTTTTCTCAACATGCTCTCTTCATGGTGGTGGATCTCCTAGCCCAGCCGCTCCTGTGCAAAGAAAACGTGCAGTTCCATGTGCTCGCATAAGGTGGCAGTCAGCTTTCACATATTTCTGCTAGAGGCCCCTGTACTGCAAGAGCCACTGCGAGCCACCTCTGTAGTCTCCCTCCATGATTTATGCCTGGCAGGGCATAAAATAAACGTTAGTCCACCAGCCACTGTAGCAGGTAGATGGAAATAAGAAAAATGAACCAGCTGCTAAAATTACACCAATAAAACAAAGAAACCGCATGCATTCTAAGGTTTCTGAAACAATATGTTTTTCTATACTGAATTAAAATATAACCAAATAATAAAAAGTAACACAATAAAATAACAATAACGGTGCTATATACAGGGGGTACCGAGTCAATGTGCGGGGGTACAGGTTAGTCTAGGTAATTTGTACATGTAGGTAGGGGTGAAGTGACTATGCATAGATAATAAACAGCGAGTAGCAGCAGTGTAAAAAAAACAAATGGAGGGAGGCGGGGTCAATGTAAATTGTCCGATGACCATTTGATTAATTGTTTAGCAGTCTTATGGCTTGCGGGTAGAAGCGGTTAAGGAGCCTTTTGGACAATTAAAGGCCACTCTAAAATGTGCAGTTTTGTCACGACACACTGTGCCAAGTTTTTAGGGAATGTGCAGTTGGCATGCTGACTGCAGTAATGTCCACCAGAGATGTTGCCAGTGATCAACATTTTCTCTACCGTAAGCCGCCTCAGACGTATTAAAGAATTTGTCAGTACGATCAGCTGACCTCGTGTTTGGCGTTGTGTGGGCAAGCGCTTTTCTGATGTCACCGTTGTGAACAGAGTGCCCCATGGTTGCAGTGGGGTTAAAGTATGGGCAGGCATAAACTAGAGACAACGAACACAATTGCATTTTATCGATGGCAATTTGAATGCACAGAAATACCGTTACGTTTTTTTTTTGGTACTGTATATGTGTATCTGATTTCCCAGTCATGTGAAATCCATAGATTAGGGCCTAATGAATGTATTTCCATTGACTGATTTCATCACTAGTTTCAAGTAAATTAGACCAACTTTTATGCCTGTCCGCAGTGCTTCTAAAAATCTGTCTTTCACGTAGTTCTTCAAGAGCACACAGCCCTCAGCCAGGGAGTGTTGCAGCGTGAGGTGGGGTAGGCTATATAGAATTTGTTCTTTGATTTTGTGCAACGTAATTTATAAACTATGAAACAAAATGGCAGAAATACTTTGAAAACAGCTACTGCAGCATTTATTCAGATACCTTGACTTTTTCCACATTTTGTTACGTAGCCTTATTCTCAAATAGATTGATGAGGGAAAATGTTCATTTAATCTACACACAATACCCCATAATGACAAAGCCGAAAGAGGTTTTCAGACATTTTTGCAAATGTATAAAAATGTAAAAGTACATAACTATTCAGGCCCTTTGCTAAGAGATTTGAAATTGATCTCCCGTCCATCCTGTTTCCGTTGACCATCTTTGAGATGTTTGTACAACATTGGAGTTCACCTGTGGTAAATTCAATTGATTGGACATGATTTGGAAAGACACACACCTGTCTATATAAGGTCCCACAGTTGACGGTGCATGTCAGAGCAAAAACCAAGCCATCAGGTCGAAGGAATTGTCCGCAGAGCTCCGAGACATTGATTGTGTCGAGGCACAGATCTGGGGAAGGGTACCAAAACATTTCTGCAGCATGGAAGGTTCCCAAGAACACAGTGGCCTCCATTGTTCTTAAATGGAGTAAGTTTGGAACCACCAAGACCCTTCCTAGCGCTGGCTGCCGGCCAAACTGAACAATCGGGGGAGAAGGGCCTTAGTCAGGGAGGTGACCAAGAATCCGATGGTCACTCTGACAGAGATCCTCTGTGGAGATGCGAGAACCTTCCAGAAGGACAACCATCTCTGCAGCACTCCACCATTCAGGCTTTTATGGTAGAGTGGCAAGACGAAAGCCACTCCTCAGTAAGAGGCACATGACAGCCCGCTTGGAGTTTGCCAAAAGGCACCTAAAAGAATCTAATGAAGCCAAGATGGAACATGTATGCCATGAGATCCTTGAGAAAAACCATTCTCCAGAGCACTCAGGACCTCAGACTGGGGTGAAGGTTCACTTTCCAACAGGACAATAACCTTAAGCACACAGCCATGACAACGCAGGAGTGGCTTCGGGACAAGTCTCTAAATGTCCTGGAATGGCCCAGCCAGAGCCCGGACTTGAAACCGATCGAACATCTCTGGAGAGACCTGAAAATAGCTGTGCAGCGATGCTCCCTATCCAACCTGACAGATTGAGAGGATCTGTAGAGAGGAATGGGAGAAACTCTCCAAATACAGGCGTGCCAAGCTTGTAGCGTCATACCCAAGAATACTCGAGGCTGTAATCACCTCCAAAGGTGCTTCAACAAAGTACTGAGCAAAGGGTCTGAATGCTTATGTAGATGTCATATTTTTGTATTTAATAAATTTGCACAATTCTAAACTTGTTTTTGCTTTGTAATTATGGGATATTGAGTGTAGATTTGAGGGGGGAAGGAAGATTTTAATACAATTTAGAATAAGAATGTAACATAACAAAATGTAAATGGGGTGAATACTTTCCGAATGCATTTTAATAAATGTGATCATACTTGACTATTTGTATTCACAACTGCCAGTGAAATGCTCACACCTTGACCACCCAACGTGACTAGTGAAATGGGCATCTTACCTGCCAATGCAGAACAGACTATGGGAGGCGCACAGTACTTCATAGAGCCATGACTACATGGAACATTAGGTAACTGATGCAAGCAGTAGAGTCAGATTTTTTTTAAACGGGTAAAAATACACCTTATGGAACAGCAGGGACTGTGAAGAGACACGCAAAGGTACAGACGCATGCATATATTGTTGTATGGTGGTATTATACATTTTGTATTGTAGATATGTAGTGGTGTTATGATGTACTATTTTATATGTAATGTAAGTGCCTTAATGTGTTTGAACTCTAGGAAGAGTAGCTGCTGCTAATGGGGATCCCTAATAAATACAAATGCCAAAATCTACCTGCATTTGGCGGGTGTTGATTTAAGGCTCTGACATCTTTTTGATTGTTTTCACAGCCTGGAATCTGCTGCGATCTGATTCACACAGCTTGTGGTTTTCACAGTTAGGTGGAAGGAGAATCAGGTTGCAGAAGATTCCAGGCATACCTGGTAGACATGTTGAGAGGTGTGAACTTCCATAGAGACTGAGGAGGAAGTGTTTTAAAGGTTGTTGAATGATTCATGAGAAAACTATCCTTGGGACATCCTTAACCTAACCTTAACACCTACCCTAACCATTTTACATTTTGATGGGGTAGAGACATCCCTGATACCATGGACCGACAGGTGATGGGTGCCATGGGGAGTGAGGACCTCCTCGATTGATTGGTGAGAGAATAACATATTTGTGCCAGAAATGTTGACTTTGAACTTTTTTACTTTTGGTTCCTCTTACAGGTGACGGGTGTCGTAGGAAGAGCGGAGCTCCTGTCCTCCATCTTCCTCCTGGCGGCGTTCCTGGCCTACACCAGATCTAATGGAGCTGACCAATCCATCGGTGAAACTACTTTTACTGTAGACCTCCACCAATACTGTCCCCCTGTTTGACACACACACACACACAGGTTTCAGAGAAAAACAGGACAATGAGATGCATGCTCCTACTTGCTAGTCTGTTATTCAGTGAGTCTTCTGTACCCCTCCCCCTGTTGGTTGCGAGCCTTCAGAGAACAACAAGACCCATGCCCTGACTCGTTATGGCACCCTCATAGGCGGTTGGGGAAGTATTCATCGCCAAGTCTCGCTTTGCACCGCACACCTTAGACCGCTGGAAGTATTCGGAATGTCAGATCAACCGTTTCAAATGGATAGAGGAACTTGCTACAGGCTTTGTGTAGGCGGCCGTGTTGATAAAGGCTTTACGTTGTGAAAGATTACATTTGAAGATGCAATTAATTTCCATTGAATCATGATAGGGTTTGATTTCTGAAAGATTACAGTTCTCATGAGGACAACTGTCAGAATGGGGGAAGTTAAGTGTCTGAAAGAATGTGTCAATTGGTTAAGGAAAATAACAAGGTAGATATCAACTCAAGGAATGATTTGAGGGCACCAAGGTTATTTTAATGAACTAAAACTTAAGCGAATCATAAACAATTGAGTAAACTGAAATAAAAATAATAAACAAACCTGTGAAACTATTCTTTGACTCCAAAACTAAAATATAAACAATCCAGAATTATGTTCAGTTTGTTTTTTATGGGGGTAAAAATCTAATGGGGTTTTCAAGCTTCTGAATCTGGCAGGTCACATTAAATTATGAAGTCAATCTCATAGGTAGACTCAGCTAGACGACATTGCCACAAGCAGCAACGGGCGCATTTTGAAGGATAAGGCTAAAGCAACAAACTAGACCAAAGTCTAGGAGTGAAGTCAGGGGAGATGCAACAGCTGAAAGTAGGCCACTGGTTTTCCAATAGCATATATCCACTGTACACACACATCATGGCAAATTGGTTCCTGTGTCATTTGTCTTTCGTCACGTTCAAGAGTCAAACAAAAACACCCTAATGATTGGTTGACAATAGACTCCCATAATGCTGCCGATGGCTGCAGGATGAAGTTGGTGATGAGCACCTTATAAGTTGGTGATGAGGCGGAGCTTAGGAAATTTCTAGTGTTAAACAGTCAAATCTGTCAAGTGAATTTGCGTGCAACAAACGAAAACTTGAGTAATTAACTCCCATTTCAACAGGCCTCAAATGTCAAAACAAATGTACACTCCGCATATGTGAATGAGGAGTGAAGAATTCTTCATACGTGAAGAATTGTCCATTTATGTAATACACATTTTCCACTCATCACACCACATCAATGTATATTCCGGTGGCCTATAGTCCATGTTCATAACACGCAGATACAGTAGATACACATTTTCCTCCACAAACAATTTACAAAGCCTCATTCAAACGGCAAGTACGGTTGCCAAGTGAGAGTCTATTATTGGAAACTTTTGAAGTTGACCAATAAACTACCAGAATTGTAGTATCTTTCAAGCATTTTATGTAGTCTCACAAGACATCTAGTGGCCCTTTTGGGCACATCAGATTATTACAGGTATCTGTAATCATCTCTGGCCCTCTGTGTGGACATGAAAAATATATTAAATAATTATAAAAGCTGTAAAACATAATCCTAAACATAAACCATCAACCTACTGAATACCGTTTGGTGTTTCATGAGTTTCAGCATGGAATGTTAATACTTATTTTTTTGTTGTACACACTTACATATTAAAAAATATATATTTTACTGTTTTTGCATGAAACTGGTGGCAGTTGTGAAAAGTCAATGGGTACTCTCCTCCAGGTGCTGAAGGGAAAAGATTTGCAGAGTTTTTCACAATTCCTGACATTTAATCCTAGTAAACATTACCTGTCTTAGGTCAGTTAGGATCACCACTTAATTTTAAGAATGTTTTTATTTCTTTCATATTCCAAACTTCCCAAGAAGTTTACATACACTCAATTAGTATTTGGTAGCATTGCCTTTAAATTGTTTAACTTGGGTCAAACGTTTCGGGTAGCCTTCCACAATAAGTTTGGTGAATTTTGGCCCATTCCTCCTGACAGAGCTGGTGTAACTGAGTCAGGTTGGTAGGCCTCCTTGCACGCACACACTTCTTCAGTTCTGCCCACAGATTTGCTGTAGGCTTGAGGTCAGAGCTTTGTGATGGCCACTCCAATACCTTGACTTTATTTTCCTTCAGCCATTTTGCCACAACTTTGGAAGTATACTTGTGGTCATTGTCCATTTGGAAGACCCATTTGCGACGAAGCTTTAACTTCCTGACTGATGTCTTGATGTTGCTTCATTATCTCAATTTTCCTGCCTCATGATGCCATTTATTTTGTGAAGTGCACCAGTCCCTCCTGCAGCAAAGCACCCCCACAACATGATGCTGCCACCCCCGTGCTTCACGGTTGGGATGGTGTTCTTCGGCTTGCAAGCCTCCCCCTTTTTCCTCCAACATAATGATTGTCATTATGGCCAAACAGTTCTAATTTTGTTTCAACAAACCAGAGGCCATTTTTCCAAAAAGTACAATTTATGTCCCCATGTGCAGTTGCAAACTGTAGTCTGGCTTTTTTTTAAGGCAGTTTTGGAGCAGTGGCTTCTTCCTTGCCTAGTCGCCTTTCAGGTTATGTTGATATAGGACTCGTTTTACTGTGGATATAGATACTTGTGTACTTGTCAGCCTATTGCAGACAGTCTGAGCACTGATGGAGGGATTGTGCGTTCCTGGTGTAACTCGGGCAGTTGTTGTTGCCACCCTCTACCTGTCCCGCAGGTGTGATGTTCGGATGTACCTGATCCTGTGCAGGTGTTACACATGGTCTGCCACTGCGAGGATGATCACCAGTCTGTCCTGTCTCTGTAGTGCTGTCTTAGGCGTCTCACAGTACGGACATTGCAATTTATTGCCCTGGCCACATCTGCAGGCCTCATGCCTCCTTGCAGCATGCCTAAGGCACGTTCACACAGATGAGCAGGGACCCTTAACATCTTTCTTTTTGTTGTTTTTCAGAGTCAGTAGAAAGGCCTCTTTAGTGTCTTAAGTTTTCATAACTTTGACCTTAATTGCCGACCGTCTGTAAGCTGTTAGTGTCTTAACGACCGTTCCACAGGTGCATGTTCATTAATTGTTTATGGTTCATTGAACAATAATGGGAAACAGTGTTTAAACCCTTTTCAATTAAGATCTGTGAAGTTATTTGGATTTTACAAATTATTTTTGAAAGACAGGGTCCTGAAAAAGGGATGTTTATCTTTGCTGAATTTATTTTTTTAAAAATATTTAAAAAAAAAAAAATTTAATTAAAAAAAAAATATATATATATAAGGCTTTTCAAGTATAAATTACCAAAGATACGATAGATTGCCATATTCGCTGTTAATTACCAAAATGACTGACAATTTAGTTAAATTTGGTAAATTACTGGTAGCTTTGCAACGCTAATAACAAGCAAGCTGATGTTTTGCATCATTCTGGCTGAATTTGGTGTAGTCAACAATGAGGTAGAATAGGGCATAAATCAAGTGGTTTCGAAATGCATTCATTTTTGTAGATTGTGACATCCTATTCTCTATTTTCCTTATTTTTTTTCAACCTTTCTTTCTCTCTCTCTAGTGTGGACTCCCATTGCTGTGACTGTTGTTCTGGTGGCTGCAGCCACTTTATGCAAGGAGCAAGGCATCACAGTCATCGCCATCTGCTGTGTCCACGAGGTGTTTGTTGCACAAGGGGTACGTTTGGAGAGGAGAAGTAGGCGCTCAACCAATGTGAAACAAGGTGCAATCATAACATGATACGAGCTTTTGAAAAGAAAAGGCTTAACGCTCACTTACGTGTTTAATTGTAATACTTTATTAACATAGTGTAATTTAGGTCAAAAACAGGATGTTTAAACCGTCAATGACCCTTATCAGAATGACAACAAAATGGGAATGGACAAAATTGCACAACGGCTAAGGCAGGCCATGCCCGTAACCTCGCTCCACAGTGCAACACTCGCCATCGCTTCAACAATTACTCACCCTGCACGGTCACGCCCTCGCTTACGAAACCCAGTAATAGATTTGAGTTATTGGATGATTTTTTTTTTTATGATACTGGCTAGCTCCCATTTTTACTACAAAAGGGTTACTTGAAAAGGAATGATGGTGAGCAGCTGTTTTGGCATCTCTCCTCGTCTCGGACACTTTATCAACGCTAAGGCCCCTGCTTGCATATAAAGAGGAGTCTTGGCTTTGGCTCCCTGATGCGTTTGTATCATGTAACTCGTTAGTCTATTTTTTCCCCCAAATATTTAAGGATCTTGATCCATCTGGTTTTATTAGTTGAGGATTTGTTTGCACTTCATAGAACAGCCACTGTTTGGTTTAAATGCTTGATTTCACTCTGTTGATTTGCCTTCAAGCTTAGTATTCAGACAACGCTAGGCCTTGTATCCAGAAAACATTGTTAACTGATCAGTGTTTCTCAACTGGAGGTCGATTAGAATGAAAAATCGACACAACTGACCTCTCCCACCCCATTGTGAATCCTGTGTACAGATAAGTCATTTAATTGTTTCTCTCACTGTCTCTCTCAATCCCCCTCTCTCTCGTTCTCTCCCCCCACCTCTCTCAGTTCACACTGCCCATGCTGTTGGATACACTCCTCCAGGTGCTGAGGGGTAAAGATGGTTTCCCCTATGCTGTCCTGCAGACGCTCCTCAAGCTCATCGTCCTCATCATCAGCACCTTGCTGCTGGTCATCATCAGGGTCCAGGTCATCCAATCACAGCTTCCTGTTTTTACCAGGTGGGTGGAGCTGTTGATGTGTTTCCATGGCAGAAAAGATGGTGTGCATATTTTTGTTTGTTAGAATCAATTTTTTTGCACATAGTAGCCCCACCATTTGGAACAGTACATAGTCTATTACCTAATCAGTGTCTGCTGTTCAACCTTAAAAGTGTAGGCCTAGATATAGTGAGAAACGCATTGCGTTTACAAGATCAATTGAGAAAATAAATATCGAACCTGCATTTTCAAGATGTTGAAATGTTTGCTTTGTGGTTTAAAGGGCTGTTGCAGTTCCCCAGATAGGATCGACAGGGCTCTAAGGTTGACTTTGGTCACATATGCTCCTAAATGTTTTGCTGTGCAACCTGAAATTTGAATTTGGGAGCACTGCGCCTGTAATTTTTATTTCAGATAATTGTTGTAATGATTAGGCTTCACTGTAGCGTCGTTTCCAAGGCTCTAGAGAGTGCAGATTCGTTAGTGTTATGGTTGTACCATTACTACAGAGAAAAATTTGTTTCTTCCCAAACAGTTCCTTGCTAAATAAAAATTGCAAGGATTTTATTTTTAAAGGCAAGTACAAATGAATTTTAAATTAATGCAAAACATTTTTGGGTTACGTTACCCTGCCCTTTGCTTTCGCTGCCTTTTTTTTTGCAGTTGCAAAGTTTTAGCACGTTCATTCCGTTAGGTGGGGTTTAAAATCAAATCAAATCAAATTTTATTTGTCACATACACATGGTTAGCAGATGTTAATGCGAGTGTAGCGAAATGCTTGTGCTTCTAGTTCCGACAATGCAGTAATAACCAACAAGTAATCTAACTAACAATTCCAAAACTACTGTCGTATACACAGTGTAAGGGGATAAAGAATACAGAGCAGCATAGGCAAGATACAGTAGCTGATATCGAGTACAGTATATACATATGAGATGAGTATGTAAACAAAGTGGCATAGTTAAAGTGGCTAGTGATACATGTATTACATAAGGATGTAGTCGATGATATAGAGTACAGTATATACGTATGCATATGAGATGAATAATGTAGGGTAAGTAACATTATATAAGGTAGCATTGTTTAAAGTGGCTAGTGATATATTTACATCATTTCCCATCAATTCCCATTATTAAAGTGGCTGGAGTTGAGTCAGTGTCAGTGTGTTGGCAGCAGCCACTCAATGTTAGTGGTGGCTGTTTAACAGTCTGATGGCCTTGAGATAGAAGCTGTTTTTCAGTCTCTCGGTCCCAGCTTTGATGCACCTGTACTGACCTCGCCTTCTGGATGATAGCGGGGTGAACAGGCAGTGGCTCGGGTGGTTGATGTCCTTGATGATCTTTATGGCCTTCCTGTAACATCGGGTGGTGTAGGTGTCCTGGAGGGCAGGTAGTTTGCCCCCGGTGATGCGTTGTGCAGACCTCACTACCCTCTGGAGAGCCTTACGGTTGAGGGCGGAGCAGTTGCCGTACCAGGCGGTGATACAGCCCGCCAGGATGCTCTCGATTGTGCATCTGTAGAAGTTTGTGAGTGCTTTTGGTGACAAGCCGAATTTCTTCAGCCTCCTGAGGTTGAAGAGGCGCTGCTGCGCCTTCTTCACGATGCTGTCTGTGTGTGTGGACCAATTCAGTTTGTCTGTGATGTGTATGCCGAGGAACTTAAAACTTGCTACCCTCTCCACTACTGTTCCATCGATGTGGATAGGGGGTGTTCCCTCTGCTGTTTCCCGAAGTCCACAATCATCTCCTTAGTTTTGTTGACGTTGAGTGTGAGGTTATTTTCCTGACACCACACTCCGAGGGCCCTCACCTCCTCCCTGTAGGCCGTCTCGTCGTTGTTGGTAATCAAGCCTACCACTGTTGTGTCGTCTGCAAACTTGATGATTGAGTTGGAGGCGTGCGTGGCCATGCAGTCGTGGGTGAACAGGGAGTACAGGAGAGGGCTCAGAACGCACCCTTGTGGGGCCCCAGTGTTGAGGATCAGCGGGGAGGAGATGTTGTTGCCTACCCTCACCACCTGGGGGCGGCCCGTCAGGAAGTCCAGTACCCAGTTGCACAGGGTGGGGTCGAGACCCAGGGTCTCGAGCTTGATGACGAGCTTGGAGGGTACTATGGTGTTGAATGCCGAGCTGTAGTCGATGAACAGCATTCTCACATAGGTATTCCTCTTGTCCAGATGGGTTAGGGCAGTGTGCAGTGTGGTTGAGATTGCATCGTCTGTGGACCTATTTGGGCGGTAAGCAAATTGGAGTGGGTCTAGGGTGTCAGGTAGGGTGGAGGTGATATGGTTCTTGACTAGTCTCTCAAAGCACTTCATGATGACGGATGTGAGTGCTACGGGGCAGTAGTCGTTTAGCTCAGTTACCTTAGCTTTCTTGGGAACAGGAACAATGGTGGCCCTCTTGAAGCATGTGGGAACAGCAGACTGGTATAGGGATTGATTGATTATGTCCGTAAACACACCGGCCAGCTGGTCTGCGCATGCTCTGAGGGCGCGGCTGGGGATGCCGTCTGGGCCTGCAGCCTTGCGAGGGTTAACACGTTTAAATGTCTTACTCACCTCGGCTGCAGTGAAGGAGAGACCGCATGTTTTCATTGCAGGCCGTGTCAGTGGCACTGTATTGTCCTCAAAGCGGGCAAAAAGTTATTTAGTCTGCCTGGGAGCAAGACATCCTGGTCCGTGACTGGGCTGGATTTCTTCCTGTAGTCCGTGATTGACTGTAGACCCTGCCACATGCCTCTTGTGTCTGAGCCGTTGAATTGAGATTCTACTTTGTCTCTGTACTGACGCTTAGCTTGTTTAATAGCCTTGCGGAGGGAATAGCTGCACTGTTTGTATTCAGTCATGTCACCAGACACCTTGCCCTGATTAAAAGCAGTGGTTCGCGCTTTCAGTTTCACACGAATGCTGCCATCAATCCACGGTTTCTGGTTAGGGAATGTTTTAATCGTTGCTATGGGAACGACATCTTCAACGCACGTTCTAATGAACTCGCACACCGAATCAGCGTATTCGTCAATGTTGTTGTCTGACGCAATACGAAACATCTCCCAGTCCACGTGATGGAAGCAGTCTTGGAGTGTGGAGTCAGCTTGGTCAGACCAGCGTTGAACAGACCTCAGCTTGGGAGCTTCTTGTTTTAGTTTCTGTCTGTAGGCAGGGATCAACAAAATGGAGTTGTGGTCAGCTTTTCCGAAAGGGGGGCGGGGCAGGGCCTTATATGCGTCGCGGAAGTTAGAGTAACAATGATCCAAGGTCTTTCCACCCCTGGTTGCGCAATCGATATGCTGATAAAATTTAGGGAGTCTTGTTTTCAGATTAGCCTTGTTAAAATCCCCAGCTACAATGAATGCAGCCTCCGGATAAATCGTTTCCAGTTTGCAGAGAGTTAAATAAAGTTTGTTCAGAGCCATCGATGTGTCTGCTTGGGGGGGGATATATACGGCTGTGATTATAATCGAAGAGAATTCTCTTGGTAGATAATGCGGTCTACATTTGATGGTGAGGAATTCTAAATCAGGTGAACAGAAAGATTTGAGTTCCTGTATGTTTCTTTCATCACACCATGTCACGTTAGTCATAAGGCATACGCCCCCGCCCCTCTTCTTACCAGAAAGATGTTTGTTTCTGTCGGCGCGATGCGTGGAGAAACCCGCTGGCTGCACCGCCTCGGATAGCGTCTCTCCAGTGAGCCATGTTTCCGTGAAGCATAGAACGTTACAGTCTCTGATGTCCCTCTGGAATGCTACGCTTGCTCGGATTTCATCAACCTTGTTGTCAAGAGACTGGACATTGGCAAGAAGAATGCTAGGGAGTGGTGCACGGTGTGCCTGTCTCCGGAGTCTGACCAGAAGACCGCCTCGTTTCCCTCTTTTTTGGAGTCGTTTTTTTGGGTCGCTGCATGGAATCCACTCCGTTGTCCTGTTTGTAAGGCAGAACACAGGATCCGCGTCGCGAAAAACATATTCTTGGTCGTACTGATGGTGAGTTGACGCTGATCTTATATTCAGTAGTTCTTCTCGACTGTATGTAATGAAACCTAAGATGACCTGGGGTACTAATGTAAGAAATAACACGTAAAAAAACAAAAAACTGCATAGTTTCCTAGGAACGCGAAGCGAGGCGGCCATCTCTGTAGGCGCCGGAAGTAGTAGAGGGAGGTGTAATGAGGGGTTTAGAGGGAGGTGTAATGATTCTATTGGTCAACCGATTTTGGAATGACGGTTCATCCTAATTATATATCCCAGCTAGCAGCTTATAATGATGGCCAGTACAGCTATGTTCGATGCCTAACTAACTTTCAATGCTGAGGCAACAATGTTTTGCCAACTAGCCAGCTAGTGTATAATTATTCTTTTACTTTTAAATTTAGGCTAAAAAGGGCTCAGTGGCCCACTGGGACTGACTAGGGCTGATGTGTTGAACGTATTACCGCCACACCGGCAGTCACCAGTTGCTAGCAAGTTATCCGATTGCACTGTATCCTGTCTAATATAACATACCGTAATTTCCGGACTATAAGCTGCTACTTTTTTCCCACGGTTTGAACCTCGCGGTTTATACAATGACGTGGCTAATTTATGGGTTTTTCCCACTTTCACAAGATTCATGCCGCCAAAAAACTGAGCACCGTCACATAATGCGACGTAAATCGAGCGCGCTCAAACTTCCCAACATTCATTTTGTCACCCTCATCATGGCAAAGACACGGAGAAATGCATATGATGCAGCTTTCAAGTTGAAGGCGATTGATCTGGCTGTTGGAAAAGGAAATAGAGTTGCTGACAGCATGGAGCATTGTCAAAAAATCCACTATCATCAACGGGTTTCGAAAGGCTGGACTGCTGCGTGTTGAAGAGGGCAGCGATCCAACATCGGATGAAGCAATTCTGAGGCTATTCAACTCCGACACCGAAGGAGATGACTTCAGTGGTTTCAGTGCACAGGAGGAGGAAGATGGTGACCAATGACTTTCTTGGTAGGCTACTGTTTACTGCTATTTTTTTATGTTACAAGCCGTGTTTCGTTTAAAGGCTGTGTAAAGTTAATTTGTTTGCAAGGACCGGTAGGAACCTGCGGCTTATAGACGTGCGGCTTATTTATGTACAAAATACTTTAAAAAAAATGTATTCAGTGGGTGCGGTTTATATTCAGGTGCGCTTAATAGTCCAGAAATTACGGTACCTACATCTAGCTAGGATGTAAACAAACTGGATCATTGGGTGAGGCTGACCTGTCACTCCAAAACCGGTAGACCAATTGAGATGCATCATCTTAGACTCCCTCTTCACCCCTCCTACATGGAATGCGCCAAAACTTTGCCACCGCAACGAAGGAAGTGTTTCATTCTAATCACGCTGAAAAGGTTTCAAAGTGTTGTTTTTTTTTTGCATTAATTTACAATTAATTTGTCATTCATTCATAAACCATGTCGTGGGGCATTCTAAAACTACTCGCGGGCTGTTTACCTTTGGCCTTCAATTTGTAAAGTATTATTATTATTAGCTAGCTAATAGGGCGGACCCCATTTAGTTGACTGGCCGATTGTTTGGTCCATAAGCTGTTGGTCGACCAAGATTTCTTTAGTCGAGCAATAGCATAAAATATATATACACTGCTCAAAAAAATAAAGGGAACACTAAAATAACACATCCTAGATCTGAATGAGTGAAATATTCTTATTAAATACTTTTTTCTTTACATAGTTGAATGTGCTGACAACAAAATCACACAAAAATTATCAATGGAAATCAAATTTATCAACCCATGGAGGTCTGAATTTGGAGTCACACTCAAAATTGCCGACTGTGACACAGCCTGGGATCGAACCCGGGTCTGTAGTGACGCCTCAAGCACTGCAATGCAGTGCCTTAAACCACTGCACCACTCGGGAGGCCAAAATTATATTATTTTGTAACAAATGCGTTTCCTCCCGCTTTGCGTAGTGGTTGGTGTCTGCAGTTCTGAAACACATCAGTGCGCTGTTGAATAAGTGCCTTTTCTTAGACAATGTGCTTAATAGCAAAGTTAACCAGTATATTGGTGTTGAGAACAATGCGGCGGATGCAGCAGCAGTATGGGGAGATGAGAAAACTGCCCTTGCCTTATCGTCTTAAACTCTAAATAAAAAGGGTCTATAATCAATAGTTAAATGTGCCTGGCTTTAAAAATCATCCATTTGCTGTACCAGTCAAAAGTTTGGACACACTTACTCAAGGGGTTTTTCTTTATATTTACTTTTATCTACATAGTAAATTCTACGTCTGTAGAATAATAGTGAAGATATCAAAACTATTAAATTGCACATATGGTATCATGTAGTAACCAAACAAGTGTTAAATAAAAAAATATATTTTAGATTCGTCAAGGTAGCCACCCTTTGCCTTGATGACAGCTTTGTATTCTCCTTCTTGGTCAAATGGCCCTTACACAGCTTGGAGGTGTGTTGGGTTATTGTCCTGTTGGAAAACAAATGATAGTCCCACTAAGCGCAAACCAGATGGGATGGCGTATCACTGTGGTAGGCATGCTGCTTAAGTGTGTCTTGAATTCTAAATAAATCAGACAGTGTCACCAGTAAAGCACCCCCACAGCATAACACCACCTCCTCCGTGCTTTATGGTGGGAACCACACATGCGGAGATCATCCGTTCACCTACTCTGCGTCTCACAAAGACACGGCGGTTGGAACCAAAAATCTCAAGTTTGGACTCATCAGACCAAAGGACAGATTTCCACCAGTCTAATGCTCATTGCTCATGTTTCTTGGCCCAAGCAAGTATCTTTTTCTTATTGGTGTCCTTTAGTAGTGGTTTCTTTGCAGCAATTCAGCCATTAAGGCCTGATTCACGCTTCTCCTCTGAACAGTTGATGTTAACATGTGTTCTGATACTTGAACTCTGTGAAGTGCAATCTGAGGTGCAATTAATTGCTGATTTCTGTGGCTGGTAACTCTAATGAACTTATCCTCTGCACCAGAGGTAACTCTGGGTCTTCCTTTCCTGTGGCTTCCCTCATGATAGCCAGTTTCATCATAGTGCTTGATGGTTTTTGAGACTGCACCAAGAGCTCTCATGACCTCAGACTGGAGCGAAGGTTCACTTTTCAACATGACAACAACCCTAATCACAAAGCGAAGATCACGCAGGAGTGGCTTCGGGGGAAGTCTCAATGTCCTTGAGTGGCTCAGCCAGAGCCCGGACTTGAACCCGATCGAACATCTCTAGAGAGACCTGAAAATAGCTGTGCTGAGACAAGCTTTTAAATGGACGGTTGTTGGCTCAATGACTGGAATTCTATGGGAACAGATATCATGTCATTGTGCTAATAGCAATGCACCCGCACAGAGGTAACAACTGTCCAGGGTATGTTAACGTTATGCATGGGGTCAGTGGTCGGCTGTACAATCGCAGCGTGAGTGGTGGACGAGAGAGTAGTCAGTCATTGTGGCCCTGTGACCGAGGTAGGCCGGTGCGGTGGTCGTTGAATGTATTGGTTAATCCAACCCCCTGCTTACTCATGCCAGGTATGATGGAACACATTTGGATTCCGGGAGTCCAGGCACACGCACAGACAAAATGTGGATACGTAGCAGACATATTTTTAGGATATCCAGGGATTTAAACTAAATCCATAGTCATTGTATATTTCCTCAGTGGAATGTGAAATATTGTTTTTTGTTCCAGGTTTTAAACCTTAACTGGGTCAGGGAGTGTCCGGCTCAAATGCATCAGAAGAACTTGTCAATACAGTCAAGCACAGACAGGAACAACTTAATGGCATCATGTCGATAACATTCCTAAAGATTAGTTTTTTTGTAATTCTTGAGCAGTTTATCCACTGGCTGTCTCCAGATTGTATCGCTGAATTAGTGTTATTGGAAAAATAACAATTTCCTAGACATAAAAATGCTGCATATTTGGATAATCACCATCTTTGTGTGTGAGCTAACAGTCATTGGTTTATCCCTTATTGATGACTTCTGAATGGTACTCCTCCTTAGAGCCATGTAGACTATAACTCCATAAATCTCGTGGTCCTGAGGTATGTGAATCATGAATGCCAGCCCCTTCACAGTCATGAGAGGCTATTTTCTTTGGAACCAAACGCGGGTCAATGGGAGGTGGTGAAGGCTAAAAAATATATATACTGAAGCCATTGTAGTGTTAAGAGTTTATCTTTTATAGCACTTTAAAACTCTCAAATCGCTTTAAGTGTGGAAAAAAGACAAATGGGTCAACAGACAATCATGGCAGGCAGGGTAGTTCATTCATGGCTTGAGCATTCAGCCCCAGGAGGAAAGCTACAATAGAGGTAGTTTGGAGTTGAAACGGAGGGGGCTCACATCCAGGGGGTTTCAGACTGGTCCATAGGGCACCCTGTTCATCAGGGCACCCTGGCCCTTGCCGTCTCTGAAACAGCGCTTCTCAGTAGTGGTTTCTGAAGTCAGACTCCATGGGTAGAACATTAAAACGGCATTCTACTCCAAAATGAATGGAAATACAATTATGCTGATACCTAAAATATAATTTCCTCTTACAGAAATGAGGCAAACAATATATTGGTAAAATGATTTTAACATATTGGACCATGCATATAGCCTATGCATGGTATGCTATTAGCAATAATCATTATCAACTGTAGCCCATCTGATGCAGTGTAATGGCTATAAATAAATAGGCTGAAGCATGGGGTTGCCTATCTGCATTTTTACCCTATTGGGCTAGTCATTAGTAGAGTAGCGGGTATAATGAAAACATTTTCAGCTTGTGGTTCAGAACAATTACATTGCAGGTTGGAAAAAAAAATAATCAAGAAGGTATACTTTTTAACAACCATGAATTAATTCAGGCTTTTGTCCATTAGAACATACGTAGGCCATACAAAATGTAAACGTGTGCTGCTGACACAAGTTTGAGTTGGCTTATTTAGCCTATTTTTGCAGCTTATATTCCATTCTGGGAATTCCCTCACTCTGGCACTCACAACTGGAATGCGCCTCGAGAGGAATATTTCAAAGTAAATGTGGATCGTTCTAGCATCTTCGAAATCGACCTCAGCGGAAATATTTCTCCATGTTCTATGTTTTTGGGGCATGGCGACAATGGTTTTGCCATACCACGGCGCCACAGCTAAATGATTGCTGCCAATGATAGGATATCACTACTTACCCACAACAGCTAACCCTCATATACTCTTGTTTTAATTTATGTCCTCATCAAATATCTGTCATCTGCGTCATTGGGCTGGTTGACGTAAATGGCAGAAGTTTGATTTCAAACCAATGCAGATACTCTGTTTATAACTGAACCTTGGTTAAAGAAGTCTATGCGTCTCTGACAATGTATGCGTCTCTTACAATGTTTTTAGGTCTGACAGAGAAGGGGGCGTCGCCATATACTGTACATACAGAGCAACTTAAATCTAAGCAATTTGGATGTCTAGTCCTAAATGTGGGCCTTAGTAATAATGTCCATCTGATGCTAGTGGGAATTTATTGCCCTCCCTAAGCCTCATTATGTGCTCTTAGACAGCAGGTCAGACAATTTACTAACTATGCTAAATCCGATCAACTGAAAGATATTTGTACTGAGCTGAATTTAACTTGGCTGATAATTAAACCAACTCACCCCAATAAATGCTTATAAGTTTATAAAAGTTTATAGCCAATGGGATATTTGCTTATGAGTTCAGTGACCATTGTCCCATTGCTTGCATAAGAAATGGTAAGATGCCTACATCTCGCTTATGCATTATTACAGAGACATTTACGGAATTTTTATGATTAACATTTTTCTTAACTGGGGTTGAGTGACTGGTAGGTTGTCAACTATCACTGACTTGGATCAGGCCCCCAATTGTTATATTTCCCTGTAACTCTGTTACAGATAATCATGTACTGTACAAAAATCTAAGGGTAAAAGAGATCTAATCCTTAGTTCACAAATAAATTGCCTGTGAAATTACAGGAAATACATTTAGCTTGGTCTAAGGCTAGACTGACTGATTATATGTCTGATTGACAGTCCTTCACACATTTGAGAAATAGATGTTTATATCTGGTTAGAAAAGCAAAATCAACATATTTCTTGAATTGTGTGTTTCGGAGACCGGTGCTAATTTCTGGAAAGTGGTTAAATATTTGAAACAAGTCTCCACCCCCTTGTTTACCCAGCAGGTTTTGTCAGCCTCTGGTCCCATACTAGACCAAAATTGAATTTTGTGGGGATTTTAATAATCATTTTGCTTCAGCTTGCCACCTGTTTGAAAATGTAGTCTCTGAAAATATATCTAATTCCACTGGAGGGAGTCCTTTAGTCAATTCAGAATAGAATGTAGAGCATGATGCACTAAACTGGCATACTTTATTTTCATTTCAACTAGGGTTTTCGCGATACGACGATACCTGTAGCTTGGAAAAGGAACTAACAGCATTATTAAATGTTTTGTCCCCTCGTCAATCTATGCACAATAGCCCATAATGACAAAGCAAAAACAGTTTTTTACAGGTGTATAAAATAAAACTGAAATGGTACATTTACATAAGTATTCAGACCCTTTACTCAGTACTTTGTTGAAGCACATTTGGCAGTGATTAGAGACTCGAATCTTCTTGGGTATGATGCTACAAGCTTGGCACCTGTATTTGGGAAGTTTCATTCTTCAATGCAGATCCTCTCAAGCTCTGTAATGTTGGATGGGGAACATCACTGCACAGCTATTTTCATGTCTCTCCAGTAGAGGTCGCCCGATTAATCGGTATGGCTGATTAATTGGGGACGATTTCAAGTTTTCATAACAATCGTAAATCTGTATTTGTGCAAATGCAGTAAGCCAAGGTAAGTTGCTAGCTAGCATTAAACTTATATTATAAAAAACAATCAATCATAATCACTAGTTAACTACACATGGTTGATATTACTAGATATTATCTAGCGTGTCCTGCGTTGCATATAATCTGACTGAGCATACAAGCATAAAAGTATCTAAGTATCTGACTTAGCGATGGTAGGCAGAAGCAGGCGCTTAAACATTCATTCAAGCAGCACTTTCGTGAGTTTTGCCAGCAGCTCTTCGTTGTGCGTCAAGCACTGTGCTGTTTATGACTTCAAGCCTATCAACTCCCGAAATGAGGCTGGTATAACTGAAGTGAAATGGCTAGCTAGTTAGCGCGCGCTAAAAGCGTTTCAAACGTCACTTGCTCCGAGCCTTCTAGTAGTTGTTCCCCTTGCTCTGCATGGGTAACGCTGCTTCGATGGTGGCTGTTGTCGTTGTGTTGCTGGTTCGAGCCCAGGGAGCGAGGAGAGGGATGGAAGCTATACTGTTACACTGGCAATTCTAAAGTGCCTATAAGAACATCCAATAGCCAAAGGTTAATGAAATACAAATGGTATAGAGGGAAATAGTCTTATAATTCCTATAGTAACTACAACCTAGAACTTCTTACCTGGGCATATTGAAGACTCATGTTAAAAGGAACCACCAGCTTTCATATGTTCTCATGTTCTGAGCAAGGAACTTAAACATTAACTTTCTTACATGGCACATATTGCACTTTTACTTTCTTCTCCAACACTTTGTTTTTGCATTATTTAAACCAAATTGAACATGTTTCATTATTTATTTGAGGCTAAATTGATTTTATTGATGTATTAAGTTAAAATAAGTGTTCATTCAGTATTGTTGTAATTGTCATTATTACAAATAAATAAATTAAAATTGGCCGATTAATCGGCACAGGCTTTTTTTGGCCCTCCAATAATCGGTATCGGCGTTGAAAAATCATAATCGGGTGACCTCTACTCTCCAGAGATGTTCGATCGGTTTCAAGTGGTGTGCTCTGGCTGGGCAACTCAAGGACATTCAGCCACTCCTGCGTTGTCTTGGCTGTGTGCTTAAGGTCGTTGTGCTGTTGTAAGGTGAACCTTATCCCCAGTCTCCGGTCCTGAGTGCTCTGGAGCAGGTTTTCATCAAGGATCTCTGTACATCTTTCCCTCGATCCTGACTAGTCTCCTAGTCCCTGTCGCTGAAAAACAACCCCACAGCATGCTGCCACCACCATGCTTCACCGTAGGGATGGTGCCAGGTTTCACCCAGACGTGACACTTGGCATTCAGGCCAAAGAGTTAAATCTTGGTTTCATCAGACCAGAGAATCTAGTTTCTCATGGTCAGAGTCTTTTAGGTGCATTTAGGCAAACTCCAAGCGGGCTGGCATGTGCCTTTTACTGGGGAGTGGCTTCCATCTGGCTACTCTACCATAGAGGCCTGATTGGTGGAGTGCTGCAGATATGGTTGTCCTTATGAAAGGTTCTCCCATCTCCACAGAGGAACTGGTCAGAGTGACCATCGGGTTCTTAGTCACTTCCCTTTCCAATGCCTTTCTCCCCCGATTGCTCAGTTTGGCCGGGTGCCCAGCTCTAGGAATGTTTGAAACTTCTTCCATTTAAGAATGATGGAGGCCACTGTGTTATTAGGTACATTTTAATGCTGCAGAAATGTTTTGGTACCATTCCCCAGATCTGTGCCTCGACACAATCCTGTCTCAAGTACTACGGACAATTCCTTCGACCTCATGGCTTGGTTTTTGCTCTGACATGCACTGTCAACTGTGGGACATTATATAGACAGTTGTGTGCCTTTCCAAATCATGTCCAATCAAGTGGACTCAAATCAAGTTGTAGAAACATCAAGGTTAATCAATGGAAACATCGAGGTTAATCAATGGAAACAGGATGCACCTGAGCTTAATTTCGATTCTCATAGCGTAGTGTCTGAATACTTACGTAAATATTCTGTTTTCATATTTATCAAATTGATTTATATAGCCCTTCTTACATCAGCTGATATATCAAAGTGCTGTACAGAAACCCAGCCTAAAACCCCAAACAGCAAGCAATGCAGGTGTAGAAGCATGGTGGCTAGGAAAAACTCCCTAGAAAGGCCAGAACCTCGGAAGAAACCTAGAGAGGAACTAGGCTATGAGGGGTGGCCAGTCCTCTTCTGGCTATGCTGGGTGGAGATTATAACAGAACATGGCCAATATGTTCAAATGTTCATAAATGACCAGCATGGTCAAATAATAATAATCACAGTAGTTGTCATGGGTGCAACAAGTCAGCACTTCAGGAGTAAATGTCAGTTGGCTTTTCATACCTGACCATTCAGAGTATCTCTACCACTCCTGCTGTCTCTAGAGAGTTGAAAACAGCAGGTCTGGGACAGGTAGCACGTCCGCTGAACAGGTCAGGGTTCCATAGCCGCAGGCAGAACAGTTGAAACTGGAGCATCAGCACGGCCAGGTGGACTGGGGACAGCAAGGAGTCGTCATGCCAGGTTGTCCTGAGGCATGGTCCTAGGGCTTAGGTCCTCCCAAGAGAAAAAGAAAGAAAGAAAGAGAGAATTAGAGAGCATACTTAAATTCACACAGGACACCGGATAAGACGGGAGAAATACTCCAGATATAACAGACTGACCCTAGCCCCACAACACAAACTACTGCAGCATAAATACTGGAGGCTCAGACCAGAGGGGTCAGGAGGCACTCTGGCCCCATTCGATGATACACCTGGACAGGGCTAAACAGGCAGGCTATAACCCCACCCACTTTGCCAAAGCACAGCCCCCACACCACTAGAGGGATACCTTCAACCACCAACTTACCATCCTGAGACAAGGCCGAGTATAGCCCACAAATATCTCCGCCACGGCACTCATAGGACCTACTGAAGAGATGAGTCTTCAATAAAGACTTAATGGTTGAGACCGAGTCTGCGTCTCTCACATGGGTAGCCAGACCATTCCATAAAAATGGAGCTCTATATTTAATACATTTGCAAACATTTCTATAAACCTGTTTCCCCTTTGTCCTTATGGGGGTATCGTGTGTAGTTTCAGTAACATTTTTTATTTTATAATAAGGCTTTGACTTAACAAAATATGGAAAAAGTGAAGGGGTCTGAATAGTTTCTGAATACATTGTTTCTACAGAAATAAGATGGATCCTGCTTCTTTGAGTGTTTGTTTATTAGCGCCAAGCCTCACGCAACGACATGTCAAGTAAACCATTTCACATTTGGTTGTTTTTAATCTTTGCTTTGCTGTAAGAAAGGCTTTACACTTTTTTTCATTAGAACAGCCTCTGGTATTATTTATACTTTTTTTGTGTTTACACTTCCAAATTGTTGGAAAAATCATGCTCCTATTTCTTGATCTCATTACTGTTATTATTATAATAAGTCATGTTTTATCATTAGTAGGCTTAGTATAGCAGCCTTGTATAACCACCATCGAGCTATAGGCCTAAGAACACAGTTTAGTCTTAATATCGTAGCTTACTTAGGCCTATATTTCAATACTTCTATATCAATCAGTCATTCATTCATGTCATCACACAGCATACGAGTTATTCATAATTTGAAATGCAATCAAGCATTTTTTTTAAATAAATAAAATAAAGCGAGCTTTGAATAATTAGCTTTCCGTTTCAGAAATGTTATTCACAAATTAATGCAACTGTTTTTAATCTTTGCTGTAATAAAATCTTGACAAAAAAACATTACAACTCTGGTATGCTTATACTTTAGCGTTTCCTTTTTCATAATGGTCCAAAAAATTATGAATCTATACAGCACCTGTTTGACACGCATAATATGCACATAGCGCTTGCTCCTTACCTTTTTCTTGATCTCCAGTAGTCACATTTATTCCACTCATCTGACTTTCCCTTTACCTCCTGAGCAACCTGTAAATATTCCCCCGTTTCGAGGTTATTTGCCACATCCTTAGGATCCATTTTGCTGTCACAACTACAAATACCTAGGTGTCAGGTTAGACAGTAAACTCCTTCCAGACTCACATTAAGCATATCCAATCCAAAATTAAATTTAGAATCGGCTTCCTATTTAGCAACACAGGATCCTTCACTCATGCTGCCAAACATACGCTTGTAAAACTGACTATCATACCGATTCTTGACTTCGGCGATGTCATTTACAAAATAGCCTCCAACACTCTAGTTAGACTACAGCCAGTTTGCTATCACAGTGCCATCTGTTTTGTCACCAAAGCCCCATGTACTGCCCACCACTGCGATCTGTATGCTCTTGTTGGCTGGCCCTCCCAACATATTTGTCGCCAAACCCACTGGCTCCAGGTCATCTATAATTCTTGGCTTATCTCAGTGCACTGGTCACCATAGCAACACCCACCCGTAACACGTCCTCCAGCAGGTTTATTTCACTGGTCATCCCCAAAGCCAACACTTTCCTTTGGTCGCCTTTCCTTCCAGTTCTCTGCTGTCAATGACTGGAACTAATTGCAAAAATCATTGAAGCTGGAGACTTATATCTGCCTCTCTAACTTTAAGCATCAGCTGTCAGAGCAGCCTGTTCAGGGGCAGAACGACAGATTTGTACCTTGTCAGCTCGGGGGTTTGAACTTGCAACCTTCCGGTTACTAGTCCAACGCTCTAACCACTAGGCTATGCTGCCGCCTCTTATCTTGGCCAGGTTGCAGTTGTAAATGAGAACTTGTTCTCAACTGGCCTACCTGGTTAAATAAAGGTGAAATAAAAAATATGTTACGGTGTTTATAACCAATTCATTGATCTGATTATGATATGCTATAGGCACTGCCTGCCCGCTCATTTGGCAGGATTAGGCGGCTGCCTGTGGAGGCAGATTGACCAGGGTAGCATTTCCTGAGCTAAACTGACCATTACGTACCTCCAACAACACATAAAACCTCTCATAATTCTGCCGAAAAACAATGACCATTTCTCTCAACCAGTGGCATATGGGCTTTTTAGGTGAGCGCTGATGCCGCCCTTTGATAAGCAGTGCACACTTTGTCAAAGGCAGGGGCGCAAATATTTTGCATGTCCATTCCCAGCACTCCTCTCCAGGTTGCTGTTGTAGAGACGCAACATTCAGTGGAAAAAAATTACCTAACACAAATTCTGTAGCCGATATAGGATATGGTAGAAAGAACGTGGCCTTTTCTGAAGCCTTCAGGCTCGAGATAAATAGTATGACAATGTAATGAAACACTTTTTACATCATGCAGGATTCTCCAATCAAGTAGCCTAACCTAAACACCGCTCAATCAAATAAAAAACATTAGCTGTCATGTTAACAAAGCAACATATCCTAAAAACAGGACAGGTCAAAGTAAAATGGACAATCAACTGTTGTCCAGGAGTTTCACCCCATTGACATGATCAGTGGTTTCATAGCGAAAAATAAAATACTTCTGCATTGCCGCTGAGTAAACACATTACAAATATGCAAGCGATAACTCCTGATAAAGTTGTGTAGTTAATATTCAGAGCTTAAATAGCCAAATTGATTATTCACTGGAATCCAGACTAATAAAGCCAATGCAATGGCCCAAACATAGACGTCTATAAATTACATATTTTCAACTTTCATTCAGAACCAATAATGAGCCTGCTTATAACATCTGTAAAATAAGTATGTTCAATATCAGGAAAATAAGTATTTTCAACTGTTTATCAGAACAGAAAATTAACCTGATTTCATTGTCCCGAAAATACGTTTTATTCAACATCCGGAAAAGATGCCTTTTCAGCATCCTGGAAAATAAATAATTTAAACATACAGAAAATACTTTTTCACCTTTTCATTCAGATCCTAATTTGAATGTAACTTCAACGTCGAAAATACCTCTTGGGCATATTTTCAACGTCCGGCTGCAGGTCACACCTGTAATTTTTGTCCCATGGCAGTAATTTGGCAGTAATTTTTACATGGCAGAAGAGTAACAATTCCAGCAAGAATAACCTACAGTTTTCTGGCGAACTCTAATGTCCTCTGATAATGCTAGTCCCCTGCGAATTGACATCCTTGTGTTTTGAGAGAACTGCCTGAGTTTGACAGGTGTTGCTCGCATTTAGGGCAAGAAAACCATAACTGATTTGATCAATTGAACTAAGTGCTGCACATAATCTATGTAGAAATAGCCTACATGTATCCTATCAACATTCACATGTTTTGTGCGTGTGAATTGAATATTACCAAATGCATCAGTAAAAAATATTGAGCCTATTTAATTGCAACCCTTGCTGTTAATAGATTGCAAAGCAGCAGCATACAACTGACCTAAATGTTTGGAAATGATAGGTTAACTTTCTCATCCATAGCCTTAAAATGCATCTCAAGTGCAATTGCACTGTTTAGCTCACGTCTCAAGGCTGGGGGTCATTTAGAACATACTGCTGGTCTCTAAAATATCCTAATTATTATGATCACACTTCCTCAGTTCAAAAATTATGGCAACACTATAGGAAGTATGGTTTAGAAACTTGGGAACCAAGCTGGAGTTATCAGTTTTGCCCCATCAATACGGTATCTTCATGCCTAGAATAAAAACGTCCAGGCTTGAGTCATAACTGTGTCGTGTCTTTGGCTATGCCGGATTAAGTTATATGACATGCTATTCTATAAAATAATTTCTCTGTAATTCATATTACCTGATTAAGCTAATCAGTCAATAATTAATCGTCACCTTGTTTAGTCTCATCTGAAAGTTGTAAATTCTTGGTTATCTTCACGAACCCTGGCTAACAAGTTGAATCAGCAATACAAAATTGGGTTATTTATTTTCTAAATACTTAAATAATCACACAGAATTACATCTACACAGAATGGATCATACATTGATTACGAATTATGTCATAAAGAAAACGTCCCTGGTGGACGAGCCGACATGACGGCTGGTTACACAAAGGAAAGGGGGTTGGGTTTGAATGAAAGAGCGGGAAGACTGAGGAATAAAGGGAGAAGCTATGTCTCTATTGGGCCGTAGGCAGCTACTCTCTCATAAATACAGAATCTTATGCATTCTAAATAACCTCCCATTTGGAAAAAGGAAAATGCAATTAATATTTACTCTGAGCTGCGCTTCGATCTGTTGGTCGAAGATGGGAGGCCGGGTGTCCAGCATGGATCTCTGGTCCTCTGAAGACTGTCTTGTGGTGAACTGGAGCATGGTAGAATGGATACTCCGTCCGTCCTCTCCTAGCCCACGTTTAGCGGGCGGAGGAGGTAGCGCTTCTTTAGTGAATAAAAGTTCAAAGTTCATACCAAGTTGCCATACTTAAAGCTCATGCTATATTCTGGCTGGTATAGTCGAAATTCATCCTTCCGGCGTGTAGGTCGTCACCTTCACATTGAAATTCGATGCCAGTTGCGTTAGGTTCTTGCTGATGTTGGCTTAGTTCTGTAGGTGGTCTTTGTCCTTTCAACGTGGGGATTGCCAGTCCGCACGTCCTTGGACAGGAAGTTACATTTTCGTCAACGGTCTTGTATAGGATTGGGAGAGGGCCGTGTTTCATAGTTTACAACCACTGTCTGTTCACATGGGCGGGGCCACTGAGTTGGCAGAGTTTACTCTATGACAAACCGTTCTCTTATTAAGAAGCTTAATTACATTTAATCTTTTCACAAATAGTTTAATATCTAAACATTTAAATTGCTCAACAATTACATGTGAATCTGATAACTATAATGTGTAGACTTTCCAAGATACAGTTTGTCATCCTATCATTAATAATAATGTCTCATGACAACTGATCTGGCATCATATTCTTTAAATACCAATGCATATTTTTAGCTGGTTGGATTACCGAAATATGGTTACTTTCCCCACCCTTTTGATGTTATAAGACTATGTTAACAAAGGACATTCCAAGAGTCACACTGTAGATTAGGGAGAGAGAAAAGGGGAAAGATATTTATGGGGGTCATAAACATCCCCCCCATCAGGCCAACATCGTGACAACTGTCAATTTATTGGGGAAAAATTAAGAATTACAAGGGGCAGTTTGGAAAAAACTAATCCTGTCCGAATCGTCCTATGGAATAATGGACATTCTAGAGTAAGAATTACAGAACCAACGTTCTCTAGAAATACCTGTCCCGTTCTAATAGGTCTTTTGTCACGTGCATGCGATGCATACGTGTGTCATGTAAAGCGAGCAAGGGTTGAGGGAATAGGGAATGTTTTTCCTAAACAAATTTAAGGATTTTGTTAACTTTTCAGGCAGAAATGGCCGTAATTATGTTGCAGCTTCAGCAACACGATCAGAGCGATTAATACTGTTGTTCTGTGGTGGTCGCTGTAACAGGGAGGAGAAAGACAACTGGTGCTAGTCACAGTCACTCGGTGTCTTTTTTTAACACAGCCCAGCAAGTCTGAGCACAGCCCGGCACAATCTAATCAATTGCTGGTCGGACTCCCTCTAGTCATTTGTGTATCTTAATTATGTAATCAAAACATGTGCTTTAGCATCAAACAAGCTCAGTGAATATAGTTGATTTGATTAAAACATATAGGATGTGTCAATATATGGAAAAAAAAAAATTAAACTTTTCAATTGGAAAGAAAGAACAGACTTTGTCGTCAGTCGGTTTTTACAGTTTTTTTAATCGGTTTTTACATAGCACTGTTTCAGCTGCTACTATTGTTTTAGATGTGTTAAATTGCTTATCATAAAAATCATTGTGCTGCCTTATTTATAGACCTTTCCAAGGCCTTTGACATCTGACCATCACATTCGCATTCAAAGGTTGAATTAAATAGGCCTGGATCAGGCTTCTTGCAAATTTTTTGAGAATATCTGTCACAGGACACAAATTTCTGATGATGTTAAGTCTAGTTTCCTGGATATTTTTGAAAGGTGTACCGCAGAAGTCAGTATTGGGACCTCTTCTCTTTACCATTTACAAAAATATTGGTCTACTCTTGTAATATTCATCTGTATGCAGACGATACTGCTATGTATGCCATTGCCCCAAATGTAGACCAGGCAATGTTAGAGCTGCATTCTGACTTTGTTTCCTTACAAAAGCTGTATAATGTGGACTAGACTGAGTATATGTTCTCTAATTCCTGCAAACATTTTTCAGATAAGACTACATATTTATTTACTGAATGGTTATCCCATTGATTGGGTTCCAGCCTATATATATCTGGGCATTTGGATTGACAAGGATTTAATGTTTAAAAAACATACTGATGAGCTAGTTAAAAAGGTCGGCTGGTCCTCATTTAAAGTCCCGGAGATCTTCACTATTACCTTTTGTTTTCAAAACTCTACTACACAAGCTTCTGATGTGATTTACCAAATCCTTTCACAGGGTTGGTTAACCCTTGAGGTTCCTTGAGTCTCCACCAAATTAAATAAATCCACTTTTAGTTTTAATGCACATCACTGAACAATTAAACTAATTACAGTTAGATGTTCTGATGCTGGGCAATTTCTAAGTGTTTATTTTATTTTATTTCACCGTTATTTAACCAGGTAGGCTAGTTGAGAACAAGTTCTCATTTACAATTGCGATCTGGCCAAGATAAAGCAAAGCAGTGCGACACAACACGAGTTACACATGGAATAAACAAGCATACAGTCAATTACACAATAGAAATTAAAAGAAAGTCTATATACTGTGTGTGCAAATGGCACGAGGTAAGGCAATAAATAGGTCATATTAGCGGAGTAATTACTATTGAGCAAATTAACACTGGAGTGATAGATGAGCAGAGGATGATGTGCAAGTAGAAATACTGGTGTGCAAAAGAGTAGAAAGGTAAAAAACAATATGGGGATGAGTTAAGTAGATTTGGTGGGCTATTTACAGATGGGCTATGTACAGCTGCAGCGATCGGTTAGCTACTCAGATAGTTGATGTTTAAAGTTAGTGAGGGAAATATAAGTCTCCAGCTTCAGTGATTTTTGCAATTCGTTCCAGTCATTGGCAGCAGAGAACTGGAAGGAAAGGCAGCCTAAAGAGGTGTTGGCTTTGGGGTTGACCAATGAGATATACCTGCTGAAGCACGTGCTATGAAGCGTGTGTTGTTATCGTGACCAGTGAGCTGAGATAAGGCAGAGCTTTACCTAGCATAGACTTATACATGACCTGGAGCCAGTGGGTCTGGCTACGAATATGTAGCAAGGGCCAGCCGACTAGAGCATACAGGTCGCAGTGGTGGGTGGTATAAGGGACTTTAGTAACAAAACAGATGGCACTGTGATAGACTGCATCCAGTTTGCTGAGTAGAGTATTGGAAGCTATTTTGTAAATGACATCGCCGAAGTCGAGGATCCGTAGGATAGTCAGTTTTACGAAGGTATGTTTGGCAGCATGAGTGAAGGATCCTTTGTTGCGAAATAGGAAGCCGATTCTAGATTTCATTTTGGATTGGATATGCTTAATGTGAGTCTGGAAGGAGTTTACTGTCTAGCCAGACACCTAGGTATTTGTAGTTGTCCACATATTCTAAGTCAGAACCGTCCAGAGTAGTGATGCTAGTCAGGCGGGCAGGTGCGGGTAGCGAACGGTTGAAAAGCATGCATTTCGTTTTACTAGCGTTTAACCTCTCTGGGATATGTGGGACGCTAGCCAGGGAAAATGCAGAGTGCCAAATTCAAATAAATTACTGTTAAATTAAACTTTCATTAAATCACACATGCAAGAGAGCAAATTAAAGCTACACTTGTGAATCCAGCCAACATGTCAGATTTCAAAAAGGCTTTTCGGAGAAAGCAAGCAATGCTATTATCTGAGGATAGCACCTCCGTAAACAAAGAGATAAAAGCATATTTCAACCCTGCAGGCGCGGCATAAAACGCAGAAATAAAAATATAATTCATGCCTTTGACGAGCTTCTTTTGTTGGCACTCCAATATGTCCCATAAACATCACAAATGGTCCTTGTTAGATTTATTCCGTCGATATATATCCAAAATGTCCATTTATTTGGCGCGTTTGATCAAGAAAACACTGGTTCCAACCTGCGCAACGTGACTACAAAATATCTCAAACGTTACCTGTAAACATTACCAAAACATTTCAAACTACTTTTGTAATACAACTTTAGGTATGTTTTAACGTAAATAATCTATACAATTGAAGACTGGATGATCTGTGTTCAATACCAGAGGAAAACAAACTGTAGCTAGCTTTCTGGTCACGCGCCTCTATCTAACAGTACACTACAAGTGACCCTCGTTCTGAACAGGGCTAATTCTTCATTACACAAAGGAAAAACCTCAACCAATTTCTAAAGACTGGTGACATCTAGTGGAAGGAGTAGGAACTACAAGAAGGTCCCTTAGAAATCTGGATTCCCAATTAAAGCCCATTGAAAAGAGAGACCAAAATAAATCTGAATGGATTGTCCTCGGGGTTTCGCTTGCTAAATAAGTTCTGTTATAATCACAGACATGATTCAAACAGTTTTAGAAACTTCAGTGTTTTCTATCCAAATATACGAATAATATGCATATCTTATCTTCTGGGGATGAGTAGCAGGCAGTTGACTTTGGGCATGCATTTCATCCGGACGTGAAATTACTGCCCCCTGTCACCAAGAAGTTAAGAGCAGTTGGAGGGGACGGAAGGAGTGTTGTATGGCATTGAAGCTCGTTTGGAGGTTAGTTAACGGTGTCCAAAAAAAGGCCAGATGTATACAGAATGGTGTCGTCTGTGTGGAGGTGGATCAGGGAATCACCTGCAGCAAGAGCGACATCATTGATATATACAGAGAAAGGAGTTGGCCCGAGAATTGAACCCTGTGGTACCCCCATAGACTGCCAAAGGTCCGGACAGCAAGCCCTCCGATTTGACACACTGAACTCTGTCTGAGAAGTAGTTGGTGAACCAGACGAGGCAGTCTTTTGAGAAACCAAGGCCATTGAGTCTGCCGATAAGAATACGGTGATTGATAGAGTCGAAAGCCTTGGCCAGGTAGATGAAGACTGATGCACAGTACTGTTTTTATCGATAGCGGTTATGATATCCTTTAGTACCTTGAGCGTGGTTGAGGTGCAACGGTGACCAGCTCGGAAACCGGATTGCACAGCAGAGAAGGTACGGTAGGATTCGAAATGGTCAGTGATCTATTAACTTGGCTTTCGAAGACTTTAGAAAGGCAGGGCAGGATGGATATAGGTCTATAACAGTTTGGGTCTAGAGTGTCACCCCCTTTGAAGAGGGGGATGACCGCAGCAGCTTTCCAATCTTTAGGGATCTTAGACGATACGATAGAGAGGTTGAACAGACTGGTAATAGGGGTTGCAACAATGGCGGAGGATAATTTTAGACAGTGTCCAGATTGTCTAGCCCAGCTGATTTGTAGGGGTCCAGGTTTTGCACCTCTTTCAGAACATCTGCTATCTGGATTTGGGTGGAGGGGAGGCTTAGGCAAGTAGCTGCGGTGGGTGCGGAGCTGTTGACCGGGGTTGTGGTAGCCAGGAGGAAAGCATGTCCAGCCGTAGAGAAATGCTTATTGAACTTCTCAATTATCGTGGATTTATTGGTGGTGACAGTGTTACTTAGCCTCAGTACAGTGGGCAGCTGGGAGGAGGTGGTCTTATTCTCCATGGACTTTAGTGTCCCAAAACCTTTTGGAGTTAGAGCAACAGGATGCAAATTTCTGTTTGAAAAAGCTAGTCTTTTCTTTCCTGACTGACTGCGTGTATTTGTTCCTGACTTCCCTGAAAAGTTGCTTATCGCGTGGACTATTCGATGCTAGTGCAGTCTGCCACAGGATGTTTTTGTGCTGGTCAAGGGCAGTCAGGTCTGGAGTGAACCAAGGGCTATATCTTTTTTCTGTTCTACATTTTTTGAAAGGGGCATGCTTTCAAAAGGACCGAATAGCTGAGGAATGTCATGTTTTTCTTAAATGTTGTGCTGTATTTACATTTTAGATTGCATTGATTACTTTTGTTTCATATTATATTTGTTTCTTGTGTTACTGTGATCAGGGCACCCTTGTGAATAAGACCTTGTTCTCGATGGGTTTTCCCTGAATAAATAAAGCGTAAAAAACTAACCAAAATTCTACAAACCCTTCGTTCCTCTCAGCCTCTTTCTTTCACCTTCCATTTCTTTCTCTCTCCACCCTCATTCTCCAAGTTTGATAACCCAACTCAGATATCCACTCATCAATTTCTTTCATCACCTTTCCAATGTTTCCCACTCACCCTTTCGCTCTCACCACCTCATTTGACGGGGGAGATCAGCTTCAATATTACAGATAGATTGTGGGTTCTATCAAACTTATTGTTTGCATTATTTGTAATTCCTTATTATTTTAAAAATATATATTTTTCCCAAACCTACCACCCCTCTCCTGATTGGAGTAAAGAAACGGACAACAATATGTCTTCTACTGCTGCTTACAGCTATTTTTGTTCACATACAGTACACTCTTATCTTAATTCCAACCCTTTGATGTCCACAGACTAACCCATCTTTCGCAGTACACTATTTTCTTTTGCAAAGCATCCTATTTTACTGTGATGTCTTTACGAGGGTCTTGAACCCATCTATTTGTACCATTTCTATCGAGATTGCCCATAAAATGTATACTTTACTTAAAGGCCCGCACAGACTACGATTTTAGCCGTCTTATGCCCAGATTTTGCCGTATCATACAAACGTTCCACATAGTGGGCAAATTCTTAGGTTGTGAACCTGTTATGGCTGCAATCCCAATACTGGGATCGATATGATAACCACAGAAATCTCATAATTACAATTCCTAAAACGTGTCTTTATATAATTGTAAATATATTTTCGTTAATCCCACCAAAGTGTCCGATTTCAAATAGGCTTTTCAGCGAAAGCACTACAAACGATTATGTTAGGTCTCCACCAAACCACAATAAGCACAGCCATTTTCCAGCAAAATATAGCCTTCACAAAAACCAGAAATAAAGATAAAATTAATCACTAACCTTGAATTATCTTCATCAGATGACACTCATAGGACTTCATGTTACACAATTCATGCATGTTTTGTTTGATAAAGTTCATATTTATGAAATAAAAATCTGAATTTACATTGGCGCGTTAGATTCACTAGTTCCAAAAACATCAATTGATTTTGCATAGCCACATCATTCAACAGAAATACTCATCATAAATGTAGATGATAATATAGTTATACACATGGAATTATAGATATACAGTGGGGCAAAAAAGTATTTAGTCAGCCACTAATTGTGCAAGTTCTCCCACTTAAAGATGAGAGAGCCTGTTATTTTAATCATAGGTACACTTCAACTATGACAGACAAAATGAGAAAAAAAATCCAGAAAATCACATTGTAGGATTTTTAATGAATTTATTTGCAAATTATGGTGGAAAATAAGTATTTGGTCAATAACAAAAGTTTCTCAATACTTTGTTATATACCCTTTGTTGGCAATGAGAGGTCAAACATTTTCTGTAGGTCTTCACAAGGTTTTCACACACTGTTGCTGGTATTTTGGCCCATTCCTCCATGCAGATCTCCTCTAGAGCAGTGATGTTTTGGGGCTGTTGCTGGGCCACACGGACTTTCAACTCCCTCCAAAGATTTTCTATGGGGTTGAGATCTGGAGACTGGCTAGGCCACTCCAGGATCTTGAAATGCTTCTTACGAAGCCACTCCTTCGTTGCCCGGGTGGTGCGTTTGGGATCATTGTCATGCTGAAAGACCCAGCCACGTTTATCTTCAATGCCCTTGCTGATGGAAGGAGGTTTTCACTCAAAATCTCAAGATACATGGCCCCATTCATTCTTTCCTTTACACGGATCAGTCGTCCTGGTCCCTTTGCAGAAAAACAGCCCCAAAGCATGATGTTTCCACCCACATGCTTCACAGTAGGTATGGTGTTCTTTGGATGCAACTCAGCATTCTTTGTCCTCCAAACACAACGAGTTGAGTTTTTACCAAAAAGTTATATTTTGGTTTCATCTGACCATATGACATTCTCCCAATCTTCTTCTGGATCATCCAAATGCTCTCTACCAAACTTCAGACGGGCCTGGACATGTACTGGCTTAAGCAGAGGGACACGTCTGGCACTGCAGGATTTGAGTCCCTGGCGGCGTATTGTCTTACTGATGGTAGGCTTTGTTACTTTGGTCCCAGCTCTCTGCAGGTCATTCACTAGGTCCCCCCGTGTGGTTCTGGAATTTTTGCTCACCGTTCTTGTGATAATTTTGACCCCACGGGTGAGATCTTGCGTGGAGCCCCAGATCGAGGGAGATTATCAGTGGTCTTGTATGTCTTCCATTTCCTAATAATTGCTCCCACAGTTGATTTCTTCAAACCAAGCTGCTTACCTATTGCAGATCCACTCTTCCCAGCCTGGTTGAGGTCTACAATTTTGTTTCTGGTGTCCTTTGACAGCTCTTTGGTCTTGGCCATAGTGGAGTTTGGAGTGTGACTGTTTGAGATTGTGGACAGGTGTCTTTTATACTGATAACAAGTTCAAACAGGTTCCATTAATACAGGTAACGAGTGGAGGACAGAGGAACCTCTTAAAGAAGTTACAGGTCTGTGAGAGCCAGAAATCTTGCTTGTTTGTAGCTGACCAAATATTTATTTTCCACCATTATTTTTTCAACTAAATTCATTAAAAATCCTACAATGTGATTTTCAGGATTTCTTTTCTCATTTTGTCTGTCATAGTGTACCTATGATGAACATTACAGGCCTCTCATCTTTTTAAGTGGGAGAACTTGCACAATTGGTGGCTGACTATATACTTTTTTGGCACACTGTACCTCTCCTTAATGCAACCTCTGTGTCAGATTTTTAAAAACTTTACGGAAAAAGAAATGCATGCAATAATCTGAAACGGCGGTCAATTTAAAAACACCACAGCCGCAAAGATGGCGTCAACATAAACAAGAAATTACATGATAAATATGCCTTACCCTTGATGATCTACATCAGAAAGCACTCCAGGAATCCCAGGTCCACAATAAATGTTTGTTTTGTTCGAAAATGTCCGTTATTTATGTCCAAATACCTTCTTTTGTTAGAGCGTTTGGTATACATATCCAAACGCTAATTCTGGTCAGCGTTATATCGGACAAAAACTTTAAAAAGTGATATTACCGGTAGAAGAAACATTTCAAACTAAGTACAGAATCAATCATTAGGATGTTTTTAACATATAGCTTCAATAAAGTTCCAACCGGAGTATTCTTTCTTGTCTTCGTGAGCAATGGAACGCAAGTGACTACCATGAGGAAAAAGTATAAAGTATGAATATATTCTGCTCTCATTCACTCCCAACCCAACATAGAAGCCTCATTATAATTTATTTTGATGGTTGACATCTAGTGGAACCCCTAGGCAGTGCAACATCATTCATTTCTCAAGGGGATTTCATTGGGGACTCTGGTGAATACATACAAGCTCAGATTTCTGACTTCCTGTTTTGATTTCAACTCAGGATTTTGCCTGCCAATATAAGTTCTGTTATACTCACAGACATCATTCAAACATTTTTAGAAACTTCAGAGTGTTTTCTATCCAATACTACTAATAATATGCAAATATTAACAACTATGACTGAGGAGCAGGACGTTTGATATGGGCACCTTTTCATCCAAGCTACTCAATACTGCCCCTGCAGCCATAAAAAGTTAACCCACTGTTCCTAGGCCGTCATTGAAAATAAGAATTTGTTCTTAACTGACTTGCCTAGTTAAATGAAGGTAAATACATTTTTTAAAAGATTGAATCCCTGAACTGACAAGGTAAAACACACACATTTTATACACTAAATATACAAAGTATGTGAAATCTATTTGTAAGATGCAAACGTTCTGTTTTTCTGAACTCCCTTCACTCGCGCATAGGAGGCGGCTTGCGCTGATGGTGCAAATACACCTCTACGCAATTGGCCATGTCAACTGTTGTCAACATGGCGCAAATCATGCAATCTGGCCAGGTTGATATCAATATTTTAATTTAACATCGCACACTGTGAAGAGACTGAAAAGACTGAATCCTATGTACAGTGTGAGAAGGCCGAGTGTAATCATAGTTGCCATTGATTGATCATGGTTTTTCAGGTCTCCTAACAGTACTGTTTGTAAGTCCGTCAGAACACAGACATTATGACTTAGTTCCAGGAATGGGTGTTGACTCAAAGCGAGCCACCAAAGTACAGTTACCAAAAGAGATTGTAACATGCACCCTGGTTCACCTCAAACTATAGAAAACTGAAAATAACTATACAGAAACTGAAGCCTTTATTTCTTTGCATACCTTTTATGTATGAAATTGGAACAAAATAATCAAAACAGAAATAGTATAGTGCACAACTCAAAATTATATTGTATCCAAATTAAGGCAAAGACAACAAATGAACACTTCATGTTCACAATGACCCAACCCCATTAATTGTCTGTTCATAATCCCAAGTCCTGCCCTGTACACAACTCAGTTCAATAGAAATCCGATCTCAGTGACACTGCAGCATGAGCATAAGACTCAGTCATTTTAATCCAACAAAAAGGCAAACTTCACCAGCCTTAAATAGTGTTGAAATATCAGCGTGGCAACAAAAACAACAAAGAAAAAACATTTATCTCACCGTGAGGTAGGTGACCCCCAACCCCCCTCCACTTAGAACTGATGACATTTAATCTGGCATGCCGAAACGGGTACGCTTCACGTGTGTCCTAGACACACAATAGTGATCTAAACAAACACGGTACATCATAATTCATCATAATTCTCTAGAAATGAACTTTGTGAATCTAGGTCACAAACCGACTTCCCAGGATCGGCATTACTCTCTTCTCTGGTGTGTACCGACAGGCCTTTTTTCACACCCCTTTTCTCCCATCAGACCCCATTACTAAAAGATACAGCATTTGACAGCGCATTCAATTAAAATAATCTGTTTGCACAGGACTGACTCTTCAATGTCCCATATATTGAGCACATTTTATATAATAGTTTAAATTGAAAAGAACGTATTGTGTCAATTGTTTTTTATTATCAGTTCAGAAACCCAATGCCATGGTATTGTCAATTGTTTTGTATATCGGTGAATAAACCCGATGCCATGGTATTGGGACCTCAAATCTTTTCCCAACTATTTTTGCAGCATAGTTGTCAGACCTCTGGACCTTAACCTTAATAAGGATGCTGCGAATTTTCGCAGCTTTTTGTTAAAAATCGCGCAACATTTCAACGTCCTGCTACTCATGCCAGGAATATAGTATATGCATATGATAAGTATGTGTGTATAGAAAACACTCTGAAGTCTCTAAAACTGGTTAAATCATGACTGTGGCTATAATAGAACGTGTTTAGGAGTAAATATCCCAAGGAAAACTGTTCACCAAAAACACACAAAAAATATTCATCCGCCAGTCTATGTATTGTCTATGGCGATAGAAAATAGATGGAGTCCCGTTTACAATGCCTACAGCTTCCACACGATGTCGCCAGTACTGGCATTTCATTGCATGTTTATCCTTGGTGGGATGCCGTATAGGCACTTCCTGTCTTGGGGTACACCGAGGAAGTTATGAAAGTGAAAAAATGGACGATGATTTCAAGACTTGCTGCTATCGAATACAGATCGCCCCGTGATCAATTTGATCGTTTATTAATATCCAAAGTTGGTTTACAAAAGTAGTTTGAAGTGATTTGTAAAAGTTTATAGGCAACTTTTTTAATTTTAAAAAATGACGTTGCGTCTTGTAAAGGTGAATTTTCCTGGATCAGACGGCCTTCATAAATGGACATTTTGGGTATACAATGACGGATTTAATCGGGAAAAAGACCCAATTGTGATGTTTATGGGACATATAGGAGTGCCAACAAAGAAGCTCGTCAAAGGTAATGAATGTTTTATATTTTATTTCTGCGTTTTGTGTAGCGCCGGCTACCGCAAATTCTTTTGTTTAGGTCTCGTTCAGGTATTTCGGGGGGTGCATGCTATCAGATAATAGCTTATCATGCTTTCGCCGAAAAGCATTTTACAAATCTGACATGTTGGCTAGATTCACAACGAGTGTAGCTTTAATTGAGTACCTTGCATGTGTGTTTTAATGAAAGTTTGAGTTTTATCGAGTACTACAGTTGGCGCTCTGAAATTTTCGCTGATTTTGGTCCCTGTACAGGGACCGCAGCCGTAAAAAGGTTTTAAGTGAAACATTTTCCGATTTATATTTGTAATTTTATATATTAGCCATGCATCGTTTTAAATTGTTCTACTAAGATAACTTATGGAATTGTTTTAAGCTGGTCATACCAAGGATCATTTATATGATGATGAATTTTAAGACCCCTTGGGAGTATCAAAAAAATATATGTACAAAAATGATTTGGTTGAAAAATGTTTGACCTTACTGCTATTATGCTATACAAACTCATTTGAATAACAGACTCAATACATGAAACACAGTCCCCCCCCCAAAAAAAAAGTTTGTTCAACCGACATGTTTGTGAATCTTACCTTTCCACAGTAATAATAGTTTGTACTTTTGGACTCTACAGATGATTTTGTGAGAAGACTGACAAACAATGCTCTAGCTCTGTCACCTTTCACCGCAGATGCGGAAGTGCGACATCGGCTGATGCGGTGGATTGAGACGTAGCCATTGCAAAAAAAACATATCTCTAGCTTAAAGTGGGGTATTTTTTGATAATGCTAATGAGATTTCCACAGGGCACAGACATACTCTAGGAGTATGATGCACCCATCCCGTTAGCGGGATCATTTTCGTCAACATCCGCTGAATTGCAGAGCGCTAAATTAAAATTAAATTACTAAAAATATTTAATTTTCATGAAATCACAAGTGCAATATAGCAAAACACAGCTTAGCTTGTTGTTAATTCACCTGGCGTGTCAGATTTCAAAAAAGCTTTTCAGCGGAAGCATACCAAGCGTTTATGTAAGGACATCTCTCTCGGTAGACAAAACATTACAAACAGCTAGCAGCAAACTACATTGGTCACGAAAGTCAGAAAAGCAATAAAATGAATCACTTACCTTTGATCTTCGGATGTTTGCACTCACGAGACTCCCAGTTACACAATAAATGTTCCTTTTGTTCCATAAAGATTATTTTTATATCCAAAATACCTCCATTTTGGTTGGCGCGTTATGTTCAGAAATCCACAGGCTCGAGCGGTCACGACGGGGCAGACAAATTACAAATAGTACCCGTAAAGTTCGTAGAAACATGTCAAACATTTTTTATAATCAATCCTCAGGTTGTTTTTACAATAAATAATCGATAATATTTAAACCGGACCATAGCTTTTTCAATAGGAGAGAGAGAGAAAATGTCTGCTCCAAGCTGTTGCGCATGCAAAACTCTGAATCTGGTTGATATCCATTTACATGGAGGATAGGCATGCAATGGAAAAGGGAGATTCAATTCTCTTAGGCACTTCCTGGTTGGATTTTCCTCAGGTTTTTGCCTGCAATATCAGTTCTGTTATACTCACAAACAATATTTTGACAGTTTTGGAAACTTTAGTGTTTTCTATACTAATCTGACAATTATATGCATATTCTAGATTCTGGGCCTGAGAAATAGGCAGTTTCATTTTGGGTATGTTTTTCATCCAAACATCAAAATACTGCCCCCTACACTCAACAGGTTATTAAGAGAGCTGTTTAATGCCTTCATATGTTATCGTTTTAACCCTCAACGCATGTTCGTTATATAATTATGCCCGTTTAACTTTATCTGGTTTGCCATACGAAATCAAATGAAATATTTTTTTCTCACATGATTTGAGAAATGATTTTCCTGAGTTGGTAAAACCATGAATAAATACAGTGCATTCGGAAAGTATTCAGACCCATTCCCTTTTTCCACATTTTGTTACGTTGCAACCTTATTCTAAAATTGATTACATAAAAATAAATCCTCATCAATCTAAACACAAACCCCATAATGACAAGGTGAAAACATGTTTTTAGAACTTTTTGCAAATGTATAATTAAAAAATATATTTCTTAAAATTAACTTTACATTAGTATTCAGACCCTTTACTCAGTTTTGGCCATATCACAACCCTGAGGTGCCTTGTTTCTATTATAAACTGGTTACCAATGTAATTAACTTTTGGACTTTACAGATGATTTTGTGAGAAGACCGATTTTCTGGATGTCTCATGGTCTACAAACAACGCTCTAGCTGCCGAGGTGCCTTGTTGTTATTATAAACTGGTGACCAATGTAATTAGAACAGTAGAAAGTATTTGTATTTTTTTGCCAAATGTCATTCAGGGCTCGAACCAACCGGTTTCTGTTGTAGACAGTAGTCATTAAGAAATCAGTACTCCAAGGACTTTTACTATTCTACTGAATAGGCTTGTTTTCGTTGGAACTGGAGCCCTTTATGTTTATTGCTGGTAGCTCTGTAGACCTGATTTTATTGTTTAACCAGACAGCCAAGTGAATTCACTTGTAAGTTCACTGTCCTGGCACTGCCTTGGTGCCTCTCCCCCCTTCCTGGCACTGCCTCCTGCTCTCCTCCTCCTCCTACTTCTCCTCCCCCTCCCTGTCCTCCTCATGGGCTGCTCTCTTTACCCAAGCTTATTTTCAGCGGTGTCATCAGTGGTCCCCAATGCCTCAAGCAAATGTACCATGATAGCATGTCAGTTCGACAAGGAATTCAGATTCAGGGAATTGGACAAAAATGCATTTGACTTATGGGCAGACTGCTCCAAACTCTAATTCACAGATAAGCAATGGTTCTTAATTGGCCCAGGTCATACCAATATAAATGCAGCTTAACGCTACCCACTAGCTGTGTGGTGTGTGTCTGCCCAAATCACACACGGTTCGTTGCAGATTTAAAATAATGATTTAATTAGACTCTTGGTGTGATTGTTGATATACAGTGCATTCGCAAATTATTCAGATCTCTTCCCTTCCACATTTTGTTACGTTACAACCTTATTCTAAAATGGATTAAATAAATAAAAATACTACTCAATCTACACACAATACTCCATAATGACAAAGTGAAAAAAGGTTTTTAGAAACTATTTTATTTACATAAGTAATCAGACCCTTTGCTATGAGTTTCGAAATTGATCTCCGGTGCATCCTGTTTCCATTGATCATCCTTGAGATGTTTCTACAACTTGATTTGGAGTCCACCTGTGGTGAATTCAATTGATTTGACATGATCTGGAAAGGCACACACCTATCATTAAAAGGCACATGACAGCCCGCTTGGAGGTTTCCAAAGGGCAGCTAAAGGACATGAGAAACAAGATTCCCTGGTCTGATGAAACCAAGATTGCGTCACGTCTGGAGGAAGCCTTGCACCTTCCCTACGGTGAAGCATGTTGGTGGCAGCATCATGATGTTGGGAGGGTTTTCAACGGCAGGGACTGGGAGACTAGTCAGGATTGAGGCAAATATGAACGGAGCAAAGTACAAAGAGATATATAGGGTGAAGGTTCACCTTCCGACAGGACAACAACCCTAAGCACACAGCCAAGACAATGCAGGAGTGGCTTCGGGACACGTCTCTGAATATCCCAAAGTGGCCCAGCCATAGCCCAGACTTGAACCCGATCGAACATCTCTGGAGAGACCTGAGAATAGCTGTGCAGCAACGCTTCCCAACCAACCAAGAAGAATGAGAGACTACCCAAATACAGGTGTGCCAAGCTTGTAACATCATACCCAAGAAGACTCGAGACTGTAATAGCTGCCAAAGGTGCTTCAACAAAGTACTGAGTAAAGGTTCTGAATACTTATGTAAATATAGCATTTATCATCGTTGGGTTTTCGTCCAGAGAAACTGGAGAAATTATCCAGGTCCTCATTAATGCCCTTCAAGGTTGAAGATTGATGACTCGAACTTGAATCATCAGTGTACGTTTAATACTTTTGTCTCTAATCAATAAATGTTTTGCCCCTTAAGGTTGTCATCCTCTTGACAATTCAAAGTTGTCAGAGAAGTAAATGTTTTTTTATTTGACAAAGTATTGTTGTACATGACTTTTACCCATATTATGAGAGATTCTCCAAAGTAAAAAAATAAATAAAACCAGGCACTTTTGAACAGATTCTAGATGTACTGTCTCGAAAGCTTTCTCAAAATCTGCTATAAAGATTATACCTGGTTTCCCTGCATTTTCATAGTTTAATTATTTCTTGTAGTTGTCTGTCTCCAATATATCTTCCTTTTAAGAATCCTGTCTGATTGGGATGAAAAATGTCACATATGATCTTTTTAATTCTCTGAGCAATACAGTTTGCCAATATTTTAGCATCCCAACATTGAAGGGTGAGGGGTATTCCATTTTTTTTTAAGATACTGGGTTTTTGTACTGCCACCCCTGGCTCCTGCTTCAGTTGGAGAGAGATCCGTCCCTCTTTTTGTTTGTCCGTCAGTTTGACATTTATATAAGAGTAATTAAATCATGATGATGATAATGGATCCTAAAATGGTTCATAAAAAGTTTGATATATCTACTTGAATGCCATCAAGGCCAGGGGTTTTCCCAATCTAAAAGGAATCCATTTTCAACTTTAATTATCCAATGTAATTAGGCCTGAACAAAAATGTTTTGTGTGTCGCAGATAGTTTAACATTATTTTTGGGGAGAAGGATGTCACGAAACTCATCGTCATCTGAGGTAGGATAATTAAAAAAATATGTATATTTAACCGTTATTTTATCAGGGAGACATACTGACACCAAGGTTTATTTTACAATTGAGCCCTGAATTATATAAATTACAGAAAAGACACACCTCAAAATATAAATACATAATTAAAGATAAAATGGTAATAAAAAACAAACACCTTCACCAGTAATAAGGTCCTCAATCAGCTTTCTGAATTTCCCTAGAGGCACCACATCACATTTAAGAACATTTTGAAGATTTTTCCACAAATAAGGTGCAAGAAAGGTAAATCAACTTTTAGTTAACTCAGTAGAGACCAAAGGAATTTCCATCCCTGAGACTAGGTGTGGTAACTCATGTCTAAAGTTTAGTGTTGATGTTAGGTACAGCGGGAGCTTTTGTAAAAGGGCTTTATATATGAAAACATGTGTCAACCTACGTGACATCAGAGGGCCAACCAACTTAGTGGGAGATAATGCAATAATGAGTACTAAAACTAACGCCTGTAATAAAGCACAGAGCTCTATGATCAACTGCATCTCAAGGCTTTTAAAGAAGTGGCAACTGTGTTCATATAGATTGTTGCCATAGTCTTGCACCGATTGGAACTTCTACTGAGTAATCTGCTTTCTACTATTTAGCAAGAGGCATGGCCTATTAATATACAAGATGACCATTTTTATTCTCACCTTAACTCATCAATATGCTTTTTTTTTTAAATACAGATTTTCATCTATCCAGATGCCCTAATATTTGTAAGCAGGAACACAAAAATGTGGACACCATCCCAAAGTACATACAGTTGAAGTCGGAAGTTTACATACACATCAGCCAAATACATTTCAACTCAGTTTTTCACAATTCCTGACATTTAATCATAGTAAAAATTCCCTGACTTGGGACAGTTACGATCCACACTTTATTTTAAGAATGTGAAATGCCAGAATAATAGTAGAGATAATGATTTATTTCAGTTTTGATTTATTTAATCACATTCCCAGTGGGTCAGAAGTTTACATACACTCAATTAGTATTTGGTAGCATTACCTTTTAAATGGTTTAAATTGGGTCAAAAGTTTTGGGTATCCTTCCACAAGCTTCCCACAATAAGTTGGGTGGATTTTGGCCCATTCCTCCTGACAGAGCTGGTGTAACGGAGTCAGGTTTGTAGGCCTCCTTGCTCGCATACGTTTTTTTCAGTTCTGCCCCCAAATGTTCTATAGGATTCAGGTTAGGGCTTTTAGATGGCCACTCCAATACCTTGACATTGTTTTCCTTAAGCCATTTTGCCACAACTTTGTGGGTAGGGTTGGGGTCATTGTCCATTTGGAAGACCCATTTTACAACCAAGCTTTAACTTTCTGACTGATGTCTTGATGTTGGCTTCAATATATCCACAATTTTCCTGCCTCATGATGCCATCTATTTTGTGAAGTGCACCAGTCCCTCATGTAGGAAAGCACCCCCAGAACATGATGCTGCCACGCCCGTGCTTCATGGCTGGGATGGTGTTCTTTGGCTTGCAAGCCTCCCCCTATTTCCTCCAACATAACGATGGTCATTATGGCCAAAAAGTTATATTTTTGTTTCGTCAGACCAGAGGACATTGCTTCAAAAAGTACGATCTTTGTCCCCATGTGCAATTGCAAACTGTAGTCTTGCTTTTTTATGGGGGTTTTGGAGTAGTGGCTTCTTCCTTGCTGAGCGGCCTTTCAGGTTATGTTAATATAGGACTTGTTTTACTGTGGATATAGATACTTTTGTACCTGTTTCCTCCAGCATCTTCACAAGGTCCTTTGCTGTTGTTCTGGGATTGATTTGCACTTTTCACACAAGTACATTAATCTCTAGGAGACTGAACACGTCTACTTCCTGGGCGGTATGACGGCTGCGTGGTCCCATGGTGTTTACACTTGCGTATTATTGTTTGTACAGATGAACGTGGTACCTTCAGGCATTTGGAAATTGCTCCCAAGGATAAACCAGACTTGTGGAGGTCTACAATTGTTTCCTGAGGTCTTGGCTGATTTCTTTTGATTTTCCCATGATGGCAAGCAAAGAGGCACTGAGTTTGAAGGTAGGCCTTGAAATACATTCACAGGTACACCTCCAATTGACTCAAATGATGTCGATTAGCCTATCAGAGGCTTGTAAAGCCATAACATAATTTTCTGGAATTTTGCAAGCTGTTTAAAGGCGCAGTCCACTTAGTGTATTTAAACTTCTGACCCACTGGAATTGTGATAGTGAATTATAAGTGAAATAATCTGTCTGTAAACAATTGTTGGAAAACGTATGTGTCATGCACAAAGTAGATGTCTAAACCGACTTGCCAAAACTAGTTTGTTAATGAGAAATGTGTGGGGTGGTTGAAAGGCGAGTTTTATTGACTCCAACCTAAGTGTATGTAAACTTCCCACTTCAACTGTATGTTGAAATCGTCAGAGTTATTTGTATGTGCTCTAGAGAGCAATATATACTTAGTTTTACCTGAATTCAATTAATTTCATTTTTACAGACAAGTCAATATTGGTAATGTAAATCGTAGGAAGGACAAAGTATTGACCCCTGCAGGGGGTCAGTAGTTATACCATCAGTAGATACACAGTTCTATCTGTCAAGTACTTTTACACCAGTTACAATTTAGCCTGATCTAGACCAATTGTGTAAAGCCTCTGAATTAGTAGTGAGTGATCAACAGTATAGAAGGTCAATGGAGAGGGCAGCACAATGTTGCCTTTTATCCATACAGTTAACCACATTGTTTATAACTTGGGATACAGCAGAGATAGTGCTATGGCCTGGTCTAAAACTGACTGACTGTACATTTAAACATATTTCAAAGATAAGAAAGTTCTTAGCTGAGAAGGAATCAACGATTCTAATATTTTAGCTAGGCAAGAAAGTTTAGAAATAGGTTCAGAATTATTTAGGTCACAAGGGTCACCACCTTTTGTGAAGGGGGCCACCTTCAAAACCTTGGGCATAGGAACAGATATATGTGGCAGGTTTTTTTTTTTAAAGTGGATAATGATTCATCAATCTGGGGCAGAGCTGCATCACAAATGCATGAAACATATCAGCCCCAGTGAATTTGTTTTACATCAATCTTGAGTAAGGCATCTAGCACATCACAGGTAGTAAATTGTTTGAATAAAAATAAAGATTCACTAGAAGTTGACTGGTTAACAGTCAAGCCAGATACAGAGGGAAGAGCAGACAATTGACTGACCAAGGTCAACATGACGAGAACATTTGTTTAAAATCTCCTTTGGTGAGATATGGATTTGTCCATCGTTTGTAACTATACTGAACAACAATATATATGCAACGTGTAAAGTGTTGGTCCCATATTTCATAAGCTAAAATAAAAGACCCCAGAAATGTTCCAAAGCTTAATTCTCTCCAATTTTGTACACAAATTTGTTTACATCCTTTTTAGTGAGCATTTCTTCTTTGCCAAGATAATCCATCCACCTGACAGGTGTGGCATATTAAGAAGCTGATTAAACAGCATGATCATTACAAAGGTGCACCTTTTGCTGGGGACATTAAAAGGTTACTCTAAAATGTGCAGTTTTGTCACACAACACAATGCCACAGATGTCTCAACTTTTGAGGGACATGCAATTGGCATGCTGACTGCAGGAATGTCCACCAGAGCTGTTGCCAGAGAATTTAATGTTAATTTCTCTACCCTAAACCGCCTCCCTTGTTTTTGAGAATTTAGCGACATGTCCAACCGGCCTCACAACCATGTCTAATCATGCCAGCCCAGGACCATCCAGCTTCTTCACCTGTGGGCTCGTCTGACAACTGATAAGACTGAGGTGTATTTATGTCTGTAATGAAGCCCTTTTGGGGGGGGAGGACTCATTCTGATTGGCTGGACCTGGCTCCCCAGTGGGTGTGCCTATGCCCTTCCAGGACTAGCCATGGCTGCGCCCCTCCCCAGTCGTGAAATCCATAGATTAGGGACTCATTCATTTATTTAAATTGACTGATTTCCTTATGAACTGTAACTCTGTAAAATCGTTGATTGTTGCGTGGTGCGTTTTATATTTTTGTTAAGTCTATTTTCTGTAGGTTATTTTTGGTTGCGTTTCTATATTAAAGGTTTAGGAAAAACTTCATCTAATTTGCTGGTTTTAGATGAGTGAAACCCTATCTTTCCTCAATAAAGTCCTATTGTTTTGCTTTTTGTAATGTTAGATTTTCTATTTCTGTTGTAAGTCTTGTCTACATTGACCGATACCGTTTTTGCAATAGGAAATGTCATTGAATTGACCCTAAAGGCACATTTTAAAGCCATACCATGCAATAAATGGGTCTGCTGTTCCTGTATTGTGCAAGAAAAAGTTATATGAATTCTTTAGTTTTTGCCAAGGAAGTACTGTCAGTCAATAAACCTTAGTTAAATTTCCAATGCCCATTTCCTTGTGGAAAGTCTGTCATAGTTATATGGAGGGATATAAGTTGATGGTCTTATTTCCTCAATCAATACTTTTCTTCACTTTTGCCACCATTGAAAAGGATATGAGAAAATAATCAATCTGACTAGCTTGATTAAGCCTCCTCCAATTATATATTACGGGATCTGGGTTTTTAAGCCTCCAAATATCAGTCAATTCCAAAGTGTCCATAATATTCAGAATCTCTTCAAATTAGTGGATTCGACTATTTCAGCCACTCCCGTTGCTGCCAGGTATTTAATCGAGCACACAGCCATGCAATGTCCATAGACAAACATTGGTAGTAGAATGGCCTTACTGAAAAGCTCAGTGCCTTTCAATGTTGCACCGTCATAGGATGCCACCTTTCCAACAAGCCAGTTCGTCAAATTTCTGCCCTGCTGAGCTGCCCCGGTCAACTTAGTGCTGTTATTGGGAAGTGGAACAGTCTAGGAGCAACAACGGCTCAGCCGCGAAGTGGTAGGCCACACAAGCTCACAGAACGGGACCGCAATATGCTGAAGCGCATAGCGTGTAAAAAATCATCTGTCCTCGGTTTCAGCACTCACTACAGAGTTCCAAACGGCCTCTGGGAGGAACGTCAGCACTAGAACAGGAGCAGCCGCACACAATCACTATGGGTGTATTGGACTCATAAGCAGTGGAAATGTGTTCTCTGGAGTGATGAATCACTCTTCACCATCTGATAGTCCAACGGACAAATCTGGGTTTGGTGGATGCCAGGAGAACGCTACCTGCCCGTATGCACAATACCAACTGTGAAGTTTAATGAAGGAGGAATAATCGTTTGGGGCTGTTTTTCATGATTCGGGCTAAGCCCCTTAGTTCCGTGCACAACGCAAGGTTCATACAGAAATGGTTTGAGATTGGTGTGTAATAATTTGACTGCCCTGTACAGAGCCCTGACCTCAACCCCATCAAACACCTTTGGGATGAATTGAAACTCGGACTGCGAGCCAGGCCTAATTGCCCCACATCAGTGCCCGACCTTACTAATGCTCTTGTGGCTGAATGGAAGCAATGTTCCAACATCTAGTGGAAAGCCTTCCCAGAAAAGCAGATGCTGTTATAGTAGCAAAGGGGGGCCAACTCTGTATTAATGCCCATGATTTTGGAATGAGATGTTCGACGAACAGGCGTCCACATACTTTTGGTCATGAAGTGTACTTACCACTATCCTTGCCACTAATTTGATATACTTATTCATATCTACCAGTACCACCAGAATCAACGCCTTTCCGTTATCCACGAAGCTGTACCTTGATAGATGCCCTGCTAAGCATACTGTAGCTCCAGCTGGCTCTAAGTTGTCCTCCAATTTCCCTCCCACAAAAACCTTCCCCATCCCATGTAGGGTTGTCGTCCTTTTGACTGGCAGACCACCTCTGTACACATGGATCCTAGGGCCTTTAAGAAGTTGGGTCCCATTCCTTGAAAAGAGTGCCACTTACAGGATAAAACCAGATTAGCAGCCATTAGCATTTATAACCCTTTCGCCTCGGTTGTACTACATTTGTTTTTTCATAAATTCCCACAATTGACGAATAATGTGCTTAATAGTAGGCACTTCCACTAAGGATTGTTACCTTTTAACAAGGACCGGAAATAGAACATCGCCATTTAGAAAAGCAGATTTAATTTATTTTATATTCTAGCTTGTGATTCCATCCTATATGGTCCCTAACATCATTTCCCCTCTCTTCTCCAGGTTTGACAACCCCGCAGCTGTCAGCCCGACTCCGGCCCGGCAGCTGACCTTCAACTACCTGCTGCCATTGAATGCCTGGCTCCTTCTGAACCCCTCGGAGCTCTGCTGTGATTGGACCATGGGTACCATTCCTCTGGTGGAAAGCCCTCTAGACCTGAGGAACCTGGCCACCCTGGCCTTCTACAGCCTGCTGGGCCTGCTGGCCTTCCACAGCCTCCGCCACTCACACTCTTCCGCCAAGACCGTCCTCATGGTTAGTGGAGTGAGAGTTTGTGGTTTATAAAGACTTGTGATACCGTGCATAAGTGAATCTCGCTGCCTTTTTTTATTGGTGGTTGTGGTTTTGCCAGATCAAAATACATTTATTTTTCTTCTTTTGCTCTTACACGTTGCATTGTCCAATGTGCTTTTGGCAGCTGTCATGGAAATTATTATCTGTGGTGTGGAATTTTTCTGCACTAGTATGGTTTGTTTCTGACCTGAAGTTACCAGTTGTAACTAGGGCTGTTACGGCTTACCGTATTACCTCCACACCAGCGGTCATAACAGCATTCAAATACCACATGACTGTTTAGTCATGTAAATAGGCTTCTCCAAGCTCTGATGCTGCTGATCATTAGTAACCTACCAAACTTTCTAACTGCCTGGTACTCAGCACTCTATTGTCCCTCTAATCACTCTGACGTCAATGCAAATGTACTGAAATCTAATCAAATAGTTCATTATTGCCCATGAGCTCATTTTGTGTAATCTTTCTATCGGCTATGCAATTGCGTGAGAAAACAGAGTTTTGATGACATCTATTAAAAAGTGGAGGATCCCATCAGCTTTCTATAGGCTAGGCCTACTATATTTATTTATCTATCAACTTTCCTAATATTAAGCACATTGCTTCGCTTTACAACAGGAGTATAGCCTACATGGCTGGCATGAAAATGAACCACATTAAAAGCATCCTCCTTTCGCTGTTTAAATACATGTATTTTTTCCAACAATACCCCTATACCCCGACAGGTGCATGATCATGGTCCATTCTAAATCTAAACTAATTTCACACATATTATTTTGTGCACTGTATGTAAAGAAAATTAAATCTAGAGTAGTCTGGTGGGTGACAATATTAGCCTATCCCTTGAATGATACTCAGCTTGAGCAGTAAGTCAAGGAACAGCGCATGCCTTTTTTTCCTACTTTTTCAAATCAAAGTCGCACACCTCATGTAGCCTAGCCCATAGGCCTATATGTTCTGATTAGGTTTGTATCACACCTCATGTAGCCTAGCCCATAGGCCTATATGTTCTGATTAGGTTTGTATCACACCTCATGTAGCCTAGCCCATAGGCCTATATGTTTTGATTAGGTTAGTATCACACCTCATGTAGCCTAGCCCATAGGCCTATATGTTTTAATAAGGTTAGTATCACACCTCATGTAGCCTAGCCCATAGGCCTATATGTTTTGATTAGGTTTGTATCACACCTCATGTAGCCTAGCCCATAGGCCTATATGTTTTAATTAGGTTTGTATCACAACCAACGTGGCCAAATAACTTCTTCAAATTAAAGGATAGTAATCTGCTTTATAACCGATACCTAACTGGCATAATATACACAGTGCATGAGTTTCAAGTTTGGGCAAGATAATTTCCACCATTAAAAATTCACCTTTACATACATAATCACATTTAGCGTCACTTTCGAGAAGTGTTTTCACGCTAATTGATTGCATTTTGGAACATTTGCACTTATAGCCTACTGCCCTGTGTGCACTGCTGTACTTATAATTTGAAGAATCAAATCAAATTTATTTATTAAGCTCTTACATCAGCTGATGTCACAAAGTGCTGTACAGAAACCCAGCCTAAAACACCAAACAGCAAGCAATGCAGGTGTAGAAGCACGGTGGCTAGGAAGAAACCTAGAGAGGAATCAGGCTATGAGGGGTGGCCAGTCCTCTTCTGGCTGTGCCGGGTAGAGATTATAACAGAACATGGCCAAGATGTTCAAATGTTCATAGATGACCAGCAGGGTCAGATAATAATAATCACAGTGGTTGTCAAGGGTGCAACAGGCCAGCACCTCAGGAGTAAATATCAGTTGGCTTTTCATAGCCGATCATTCAGAGTATCTCTACCGCTCCTGCTGTCTCTAGAGAGTTGAAAACAGCAGGTCTGGGACAGGTAGCACGTCCGGTGAACAGGTCAGGGTTCCATAGCCGCATGCGGAACAGTTGAAACTGGAGCAGCAGCATGTCCAGGTGGACTGGAGACAGCAAGGTGTCGTCAACCCGGAAATAGCCTAATAGTTCAACATTTTAAGTTAAAAGTTCTCATCTGTTGCATCAGTCTCATTGCTTTTAAACTTTTTTTTATGCTAGGGGTTGTATTAATTTGGGATCTATTGCATCCCACAACGTTCCCAGAGTGTTTGGAATATTTATTTATTGTACCGAAGGAATAGGCCAACTTTTTTACTATGGGGGATAATAGATTGACATAGGACAGTGCTTTTGCTGTTCGTTAAGCCTACTCATCTTGCTGGCTGACTAAAGGTAGCCTAAATGTGGACAGCTCTATCATGTTCAAAATGCTCAGTAACATCCCCAGTGTGTCTGTCTTCATTCACTTGAATCCTACTTCTTAGCTGAAATGCCTGTGAGAAGGAACCCGATCACGTGACGGGCATTGGCTACATCTGAGAGAGCCATGTGAGTGAGAAGTGCTTCAGAGCACAGCAGCCGGGAATGATAATTATTATATTCACCCGAAGGGCACAACACCCACTTTGGCCGCAAAAGGCATGGATTGTTTTATGGGGCATTACGGCTACACAAGGGGGTGCTGCTGGGAAAATTCAAGACCTGGTGAGAATATTATCAAGTGCTTGTCAAATTGTGAATGAGACTGAAGTGTGTGCAGCTTGCGACTTTTTTCAAATCATCATTAGAATCCCATCATGCAGCCATAGAATGTATTAAAAATCCAATCATATTGCCCGACGTTTGTATCACAACTAAAGTTGCATAAATACCTCTAAATGAAGCATATAGGAGGACCAGTTTCTTTGTTAAATGCTCAACACAGAATAAAGCATAGGTTCATGTTTGAAATAACCGGCTGTGCGCATGTGTGCACTTCCTTTGAAATTGTTGGCAGAATATATCCTTTCTATTTTAGCAAGCTATGTTCAATTATATTCTTCATACTATAGAATAATACGAAATAATGCCACGGAATTCTAAGCAAATGTTGTCTGCTAAATGAACTAGTGTAGCCACAGCCATATGGCATAGCCAGATCAGGACCTAACATGAGGACAACTCAAAGTATGCTATTCTGTTCTTCTGAAATGGACTACATTTTCTTCATATCATGTTTATGTAGACTTGTCTAAAATAAATAATGGATTTATTGTGATTGTGTAGGCTATATTAAATTGACTTACTAGACTTTTTAAAAATGTAGACGGTCCAAAGGTCTGCGTCAGTGGCTTGAAGGCTATGCGTGGAAGCCAGGAGATGCTAAACGTGTTTGTCAATTAACGGTCAATTACCGTAAGACCGGCAGTTATTTGCTTGACAATAACCTAACTGTAGTCACGACAAAGACATCAAAACATCACTGTGGAAATTCCCACATTGGGCCAATAAGTTCGACTTGTTCTGCTTGTAGAGTGAATGATGACCTCTTGGCGTTGAGTTTCACTCACTGTGCCATCTACTTTACACACAGCCTAACCCTTCTGTGTTTATAAAGTCAAGACAATTCATATTCTGTACAACATACCATGGAAGCCTGGGATGTTGTTTTACTCTTTTGTCACAACAGATGGCATCTCTCTGTATCCTCAGCCTGGCTTACACCACTTCTGTTCTCTCCTGAATGAAATTTAGTGGAAAGTTCAGCAGTGTGGATGCCTGCCCTGAATCTGCTCTACTGTATCCTCTGCGTGCCCATAGATAGCGGAAGAGAAAGTGATAGAACGGAGTGTAACAGAGTAACAGACCCATAACTTCTTCCTTACTCTGTTCTCTCTGAATCAACACGGGTCAGTGAACGTGCTCACAATGTTGCTTTTACCCTACCCTCCCTACCCTCCCCACGACAAATCACAATAATGTAGAAAAAATAGTTACTCTGATTTCTAAGAGAAAGAAAGCTCATAGCTCAACAGCTAGCTTAAGGATATGATGAGACTACATTTAGATTCTATTTGGTTTGGCTATTATTACGAGTTTTTTTGTTCTTTTTTTTTATCCCCACTGCAGAAATCCCCCATAGCCTACTTATTTTAGACCAATAGGAAACATTGTTTTGGCTATATTGATGGATTGTTTCTGTTCTTCGTGTAGTGTCTTCCAAACCAAACTATTTGAGTCCACCACTGTTGCCGAACTCAGAATGTATGTCCTGATAATAATGGAAATTACATTAAATGTCAGTTTTTGTTACACTTGAGGCTGCATGATAATCTAGAACATCGGAGATATGCTAATATAGAATTAGGCCTAGAACTCTGAATTGTCCCTTATGGGCTGGGTTCCGGGACCCAGATTAATAAGGCTACTCTTGCACTCCTGGACACTTTCAGTAGATCATCTCCATTTGGGTCTGGGAAACCACCGAGCCCTTTTAAGGTGTGAAATTTGAATGAGCTGTTGTGTTGTCTGCAAGGGATGCTGGTAATCAACTGCCTTCTTCCCAGGCAGTGGCAATTTTAGCATGTAAATCTTGGTGGGTCAAATTCAACCAATATTTTTAGATGCATACCAGCGTCGCCGCTAAACAATACATTAAATTCACGAAAGCGGTGAAAAACGGTTCCCACAAACTGTTAGGGCCTTCATAAAGCTTGTCCCAACAGCCGAGCTTTCCTTCAGCACCATGGAGTGAAACCTTACCACCACTACACCTGGCTATCAGTGGGGCCTCGTCTGGCAGTCGAAACAGTTCATTCCGCCTCATTTACTTGCCTTTTTAAAACCCAAAGCTGATATAGCTGACTTGCTTAAATAAACATGGTTTCTGCTGATTCCTTGGGGATTTGTGTAAGTCGATAAGAACCACATTCTCCTTCTATAATAACAAAACATGAGTTTTGACTTTTGAACCATAGACAAACTTTATTACATTTATGTTCAGTAAATTCATAATATTTTTATTCATATGTCATTAAAACTTAGCTCTAGTTATAAGCTAGTGCAAGCCAACGATCTCTGACGAAGTAGGCCTATTCGTTCGGCACTTACGAAATGGACAGCAAAAGACATTTAAATAAAGCTTAGTTCAGATAAATTCAGAAAGATGTTGAGGCCTTAAACTTTAGTCTTTAAGTTGAGAGACAGAGCGAGGGGGTGAGAGTCAGTGGTTAGCCTACCATTTTGAAGTGTTCTATTATGTGGTCTATAAAGGATGGAAAATACAATCATGAGGATCCACAATATACTGACACAGATTGCACAAACTAAACAACCCTCGCATTATGAACTGGAATTGCATGGGTCTATTCCTGAAAGTTTTGTTTTAACAAAAATATTTTAATGGGAATAGACTGTCACTGGCAAACATGGTTACAGACCCAACGTTTATATAGTATCTCCTCCTGGTGGTGAAAAGCACATGAGCTAATTAATACACAAAGTGAGTAAAATAATGAAATACATAATTGGAACATTGCCTAAAATTATGAGTAAGATATACAGTGCCTTGCGAAAGTATTCGGCCCCCTTGAACTGTGCGACCTTTTGCCACATTTCAGGCTTCAAACATAAAGATATAAAACTGTATTTTTTTGTGAAGAATCAACAACAAGTGGGACACAATCATGAAGTGGAACGACATTTATTGGATATTTCAAACTTTTTTAACAAATCAAAAACTGAAAAATTGGGCGTGCAAAATTATTCAGCCCCCTTAAGTTAATACTTTGTAGCGCCACCTTTTGCTGCGATTACAGCTGTAAGTCGCTTGGGGTATGTCTCTATCAGTTTTGCACATCGAGAGACTGACATTTTTTCCCATTCCTCCTTGCAAAACAGCTCGAGCTCAGTGAGGTTGGATGGAGAACATTTGTGAACAGCAGTTTTCAGTTCTTTCCACAGATTCTCGATTGGATTCAGGTCTGGACTTTGACTTGGCCATTCTAACACCTGGATATGTTTATTTTTGAACCATTCCATTGTAGATTTTGCTTTATGTTTTGGATCATTGTCTTGTTGGAAGACAAATCTCCGTCCCAGTCTCAGGTCTTTTGCAGACTCCATCAGGTTTTCTTCCAGAATGGTCCTGTATTTGGCTCCATCCATGTTCCCATCAATTTTAACCATCTTCCCTGTCCCTGCTGAAGAAAAGCCGGCCCAAACCATGATGCTGCCACCACCATGTTTGACAGTGGGGATGGTGCGGTCAGGGTGATGAGCTGTGTTGCTTTTACGCCAAACATAACGTTTTGCATTGTTGCCAAAAAGTTCAATTTTGGTTTCATCTGACCAGAGCACCTTCTTCCACATGTTTGGTGTGTCTCCCAGGTGGCTTGTGGCAAACTTTAAACAACACTTTTTATGGACATCTTTAAGAAATGGCTTTCTTCTTGCCACTCTTCCATAAAGGCCAGATTTGTGCAATATACAACTGATTGTTGTCCTATGGACAGAGTCTCCCACCTCAGCTGTAGATCTCTGCAGTTCATCCAGAGTGATCATGGGCCTCTTGGCTGCATCTCTGATCAGTCTTCTCCTTGTATGAGCTGAAAGTTTAGAGGGACGGCCAGGTCTTGGTAGATTTGCAGTGGTCTGATACTCCTTCCATTTCAATATTATCGCTTGCACAGTGCTCCTTGGGATGTTTAAAGCTTGGGAAATCTTTTTGTATCCAAATCCGGCTTTAAACTTCTTCACAACAGTATCTCGGACCTGCCTGGTGTGTTCCTTGTTCTTCATGATGCTCTCTGCGCTTTTAACGGACCTCTGAGACTATCACAGTGCAGGTGCATTTATACGGAGACTTGATTACACACAGGTGGATTGTATTTATCATCATTAGTCATTTAGGTCAACATTGGATCATTCAGAGATCCTCACTGAACTTCTGGAGAGAGTTTGCTGCACTGACAGTAAAGGGGCTGAATAATTTTGCACACCCAATTTTTCAGTTTTTGATTTGTTAAAAAAGTTTGAAATATCCAATAAATGTTGTTCCACTTCATGATTGTGTCCCACTTGTTGTTGATTCTTCACAAAAAAATACAGTTTTATATCTTTGTTTGAAGCCTGAAATGTGGCAAAAGGTCGCAAAGTTCAAGGGGGTCGAATACTTTCGCAAGGCACTGTATCTACAGTATATAAGCAATATAACAAAGGAGATGTACAAACTATGGCATAAGGGAACGATGAAACGGATAAAAGCCATAATTTCGATTAAGAAACAGACATAACCTATAAGCCTATTCGTTCAACCACACAATTTAATACATGCTATAATTTTGTCAAGCACATACCTATTCTCCTCTGCTTGTTAGTTATAAAGGTCGATGGCTCGTTATTTGCGGTGTGTAGCTGAGCCACAATGTTTGATTTCCCCTTTTATCCGTGTTAAACAGCATTGTCAACATGTGATGCACAATTCTCATGTTTTGAGACTTTTTCAGACAGATGTTTTAAATCCTTAAACCCAGACTTGGACCACACACCTTCTCCACTGAATAACAGGCAGGGGAAGCAAAATAGTGATTTCTTTGCGACTCTCGCAGTTAGCCACTGCTTCCTTCCAAACCACTCATTTTTTTATTTGAGATTTTCCGACTTGTCGTGTATTGTTTATGTCCAGTGGTCGATGAACGTTTGAGTTGTTTTCTCTCATGTACATTTTAGTCATTTTGCAGACGCTCTTATTCAGAGTGACTTTCAGTTAGTGCATTCATCTTAAGATGGCTAGGTGGGACAACCATATCACAGGCATAGTAAGTACACTTTTACTCGATAAAGTAGCTATCAGCAAAGTCAGAGCTAGTGCAATTGTATATGTGTGTATTTATTTATTTGTGTATTTATTTTTTGAGAGTGTTGAGGTGAGTAGGGGTATTATTTAAGATACTCTTTGAAGAGTGATTTCGGGTGCTTTCAGAAGATGGGCTGGGACTCTGCTGTCCAGGAGGAAGCTGGTTCCACTATTGGGGTGCCAGGACAGAGAAGAGCTTGGACTGGGCTTAGCAGGAACTGCCTTGCTGTTGAGGTGGGAGGGCCAAGAGACCAGAGGTGGCAGAACAGCATGCTCAGGTCAGGGTGTAGGGTTTTGCAGTGTTCTGGATTAGTTAGAGGCTTGGTGACACAAGCGGGGAGCCCAGACAACAACGAGTTGCAGTAGTCCAGACGAGAGATGACAAGTGCCTGCACTGCATCCTGTGTGAGGTAGGGTCGTACTCCACGGTTGTTGTAGAGCATGAACCTGCAGAAGCGAGTCACTGCTTTGATATTTGCAGAGAATGACAGGGTGTAGTCCAGGGTCACACCAAGGTTCTTTGGAGGAAGAACAGCTCCTTTTTGTCTAGGTTGAGCTTGAGGTGGTGGACCGACATCCAAGCTGAGATATCTGCCAGGCACGCAGAGATGCATGTCGCCACCCGGGTGTCAGAAGGGGGGCGATAGAAAATTAGTAGCGTGTTGTCCGCATAGTAGTGATAGGAGACCATGTGAGGATATGGCGGAGCCAAGTTACTTTGCGTATAGAGAAATGTGGAGAGGGCCAAGAACTGAGCCCTGTGGGACACCAGTAGTGCGGGTACGTGGTGCATACACAGATCCTCTCCACATCACCTGGTAAGAGCAGCCTGCAAGGTAGGATGCAATTCTAGAGTGTGCAGAGCCTGAGACCCAGCCCTGAAAGGGTGGGGAGGATCTGATGGTTCACAGAGCCTGACGGCAGCAGATAGATCTAGGAAGATGAGAACAGAGGGAAGAGAGTCAGCTTTGGGAGTAGATTGTCGACGTCATTCATGATGACTGCTTATCTAGTTTGCTAGCTAAGATTTAGAAAATATGTTTACATCAAAGCTACGGGAGATATATAGTGGTCATCAGTCCAATCAAAGCTACGGGAGAGAGAACGTGATTTCACGTCGTTTTATCTGTGGCCAATGACCTTGAGCCTTCATGGATGGACACTTACTGTAAATCTATGGTAGCACCCTAGGGGGGCTTGAACTGCCTTGCTCTCCCGTAGATTCTGCAGTGACTGAGTGTTCCAATGAGTGACAGAACCCTGAGCCAATCATGGCGCAACCAGAGAAGATTAACAACACCTAAGCTCTGTGCTTTCGCTGACTGTCCCTCCACCACAGATAGCACTGAGCTAGGCTTTATTAACTCAAGGATTATTTGATTTGTTTTTTACATTTGCTAAACTGACATGTGATGCCAAATAATGCCAGAATTACATGCAAAACAGGTGGGTCTCAAAACAGGTGGGGCCCTGAATGATGGGTCACCAATGTTCCCAGGGGTGTTGTAGATTCTAGGCTACTACAGACTTCTTAATTTGGACACTTACTAGAGTTATTTAACTAATGTTCCAGATTGGTGGAATTTCCAAGCTTGTTTTGCAATGAGCAAAGAAGTGGTGGAATTACCAAGCTTGTTGTTCACCAATAGAAATTCCAAAAGGAGGGAAACATAACATTATGGAGTGAAATGGGTAGAGAAGAAAATGAGCCACATTAACAAAAAACTAAAGAAAACAAATGTGGCAGTTGTTATTATTTATAGGTCGACTTCAGGTCTTAAATACCTTTTTATAGGACCTGGCATCTATTTGGACTTTGTAGCCACCTGCTGTGATGACAGCAACATGATGTTATATTTCCACCCCTGGAGGATGAGGAGTGTAGCCCTAAGTCATGCTGCGTTAACCATTAACATTAAATTAATGCATATTTTGTAATGTAGCTGTTTCAAACCCTTTCATCCAGGTTGACTGGCCCTTGGATCTCCCCGAATATGAGATGCTCGTCGAACATCTCATTCCAAAATCATTGGTATTAGTATCGTCTACAGTGTCAGATATATATGCTGTAGTGTTAAGATGTACCGTCACTGGAACTAAGGAGCTTAACCCAAACTATAAAAAACAGCCCCAGACCATTATTCCTCCTCACTAAACTTTACACTTAGCACTACATTTGGGCAGGTAGCGTTCTCCTGGCATCCGTCAAACTCAGATTAGGCCATCAGACTGACAGATGGTGAATTGTGATTCATCACTCTAGAGAACGCGTTTCCACTGCTCCAGAGTCCAATGTTGGTGCGTTTTACTCCACTCCAGCAGATGCTTGGCATTTTGCGTACAGTGATCTTAGGCTGCTCCGCCATGAAACCCATCGAAGCTTCCAACAAAGTTATTTTCTGACGTTGCTTCTGGAGGCAGATTGGGACTCTGTAGTGAGTGTTATAACCAAGGACAGACTTTTTTACAGGCTTCAGCATTCAGGCTTCGGCGGCCCCGTTCTGTGAGCTTGTGTGGCCTACCACTTTACGGCTGAGCCGTTGTTGCTCCTAGATGTATCTACTTACAATAACAGCACTTACAGTTTACCGGGGCAGCTCTAGCAGGGCAGAAATTTGACAAACTGACCTGGAAAGGTGACAACCTATGACGGTGCCACATTGAAAGTAATTTAAGCTCTTCTGTAAAGCCATTCTACTGCCAATGTTTGTCTATGGAGATTCCATGTCTGTGTGCTCGATTTTATATACGTCTGCAACCGGTGTGGCTGAAATAGCCGAATCCACTCATTTGAAGGGGTGTCTTTTGTATATGTGACAGACTGCCTCGATTCGGTCTTAAGTATCACAATTTGGTGTTTTTTATATTGGACAAAAGTAGAGACTAAGAGCTAGAAAATGTTATCATACACTGCTTTTGAGAAAATGGCCCTTGAATGTTTTGTAACACATACCGTGTAGCTCTTTGTCTACACCCATTCAGCATCGTTCACACCCTCTTAAGCCTTAGCCCCACCCATCTCTTTAAGGATTCATGTGAGTCCATGTGGTAAACACACGCTTTGTCAAATAAAATCTAAGTTTGTCACATGCACAGGATACAGAAGGTGTAAACAGTACAGTGAAGTAGTTACTTGCATAGTACCAATATCAAAAACAGAAAGTGTCCAGATAAACAACAATTTTAGTGTTCCCTTTATTTTTTTGAGCAGTGTATATACATGTAAACGGGAGGAATTTTGACCAGTAGCAGGATAAATACTAATGTTAATAGCAATCAATAATTAATGAGCAGCAGTTTAATGGAGTAATACTAATCAATAATCATTTTAGCTGCAGAGTAGGTTGTATCGGTGTGGGTAGAGACCTGTGGATGGGGACAGAGTCAGTGTGGATAGTCTGTGGGAACGGGAGAGCAGTGGTTGTTAGCCATTTAACAGTCTTATGGCCAGGGGATAGAAGCTGTTTAGAAGTATTTTTGCCTGAGCCTTGATGCACCGGGTACCGCCTGCCGGACTGGAGCATGGGGAACTTGAAGAATATGTTGTGAATTACTTCAATTCGGCCATATTATTACATGACCCATCTAATTTAATTAAGATGTTTCTGTGTACATGTCTAGACAATAGTGACCCATCCACTTAGCTAGATGTGGCTGGGGGTGGTTATAGCATTTCCTTCACATGGCCCTTCACAACTTCATACTTTTTATTAGTTCCAATAGGCCAGAGGTTGGCAACTAGATTCAGCCGCGGGATGATTTTTGCTGGAGCTCATGGTCAGTGGGCCGGAACATAATTCGAATCATTTGTACACTCCAAATTGACCAGAACTATGTCTAAAAATAGATTTGTTTTTGAAAAAACAATAATTTCATACCTTGAATTACATTGAATTAAAATGGTTAGGTTTTTTTTACAAAAAAAGTTTTGGTGTGCCAAGAAAATCACCAACCACTGCAATAGGCTTACATCAGAATGATAGAAAAACAAAATGTGTATAAAATCGTACAGAAGTGCATGTAACAGCATAATAACTGGTTATAAAGTTGTGCAATTGACCTTCATCGGTAAATGAAGGGTGTGATTTTGGCTCAGCCTTATTGGGTTGTGTCTGAAACTGTACCACAATAGAACATTTGTTATTTTACAGTTTTATCCTAATATAGGCGTAATCCTCTACAAACTCATAATTCAAAGCTCCATGACAAGTTCTGAGTCCACTGAAGCAATTGCTTCATTGTGAACAGCATTTGGCCTTTTGTACTTCTCCAACATCAAATATTATTTTTGAATAGTCTGACAGGCTAGTTTTTGAGGTGTCAAATGGGGGCCACTTAAAATCATATTGCAAGCAGGTAAACAGCTTACAGACGTTATGTTTGACAACACTCGTGAACTAAGAATTTACCACAGCACACTGCTGGATTTCACAGTCACACAATCTCAGTTTAAACTGCTGAACTCAACACGACAGTCATTGAATTCTATACTTCACACCTACTCCTCTGTTTCCTCGAGGCTTAGACCAGGCCTCAATAGTAAATCCTACCTACTATGCTACTGCTGTGCTTCTGTTAAATCTGGATTAGCATTTCTTCTTTATTTTTTGTAAGGCAATAAAAGTAACATAACGTGCGTTGCATTCCCTGCCAAGTTATTTTCTATACCTTCGTTTGCCTCTCTAGTTCACAACCAGTACAAAGCTTTAAAACTGAGTTTCCTCCAAAAATTACTCTAATTGCAACAGATAAGAGAGAAGGAATTGAGTCACTTGCATGCTGGGAAAGTTCTACCTTGCTTAATCTTTCATTTAGAGTCCTCTACTGATATAGTGTGTGAAGTGATAAGTAACTCCTGACATGTTTATCCTGGTGTCCTCCCATCAACCTGAATTGGTCACATAACTATCTTGCCATATTTATCATGTAGATATGCTAACATGTAAGGGAAAGTCTTAAACTGATATGGTGTGTTTACTCTGTGCTGTGTATATACTGAGTTTCCAAACAGCTGAAATCTATGTTAACCCATTGCTCTGTGCCAGTGCACTCATAAGAAGAACATCTTAAAATACAACAATAAGTGTATTTAAGTAGGCTCATTCAAGGTTGTATTCCTCCTCTTCCTTCTTCTCCAGGCCCTGTCTTTGATTGTTCTCCCCTTCATCCCAGCCTCCAACCTCTTCTTCCCTGTGGGCTTTGTGGTGGCAGAGAGGGTGCTCTATGTGCCCAGTATGGGATTCTGTGTCCTCGTGGCACATGGCTTCAGGATTGTTTCCCATAAGAGGTGAGTATTACAGTAGTTAGCCTGCTTCCCAGATCTGTTTGCGTGGCCTTTCCAACAATGACCAAAGAAGTTGGCAAGACGGCACAAACAAATCTGGTACCATTTGGAGATAGTAGTTCCCTTCCAACACTTACTCGCATGGAGTGTAATGGGGTAATAAATGTCTCCCAAGCATAAAATAAGTGCTTTAAAAATGGACCACTCTCAAGGATGGTTTACGGACACAGATAATAAACCTAGTGTTGGACTAAGAACTTTTCATCGAACTGGCCAAGGCATTCGACTGTCAATCACTACATTCTTATCGGCAGACTAAACAGCCTTGGTTTCTCAAATGATTGCCTCGCCTGGTTCACCAACTACCCTCTGGCAGACTATGGGGTGCCACAGGGTTCAATTCATGGGCCGACTCTTCTCTGTATACATCAATGATGTCTCTCTTGCTGCTGGTGATTCTCTGATCCACCTCTATGCAGACAACACCATTCTCTATACTTCTGGCCCTTATTTGGACACTGTGTTAACTATTCTCCAGACGAGCTTCAATGCCATACAACTCTCCTTCCGTGGCCTCCAACTGCTCTTAAATATAAAGACAAACTAAATGCTTGCTCTTCAACTGATCACTGCCCGCACTTGCCCACCCGTCCAGCATCACTATTCTGGACGGTTCTGACAGAATATGTGGACAACTACAAATACCTAGGTGTCTGGTTAGACTGTAAACTATTTTTCCAGACTCACATTAAGTATCTCCAATCCAACATTAAATCTAGAATTGGCTTCCTATTTCGCAACAAAGCATCCTTCACTCATGCTGCCAAACATACCCTCGTAAAACTGACCATCCTACCGATCCTTGACTTCGGCGATGTCATTTACAAAATAGCCTCCAATACCCTACTCAACAAATTGGATGCAGTCTATCACAGTGCCATTTGTTTTGTCACCAAAGCCCCATACACTACCCACTACTGCGAACTGTACTCTCTTGTTGGCTGGCCCTCGCTTCATACTCGTCGCCAAACCCCAGGTTATCTATAAGTCTTTGCTTGGTAAAGACCCGCCTTATCTCAGCTCACTGGTCACCATAGCAGCACCCACCCGTACCATGCACTCCAGCAGGGATATCTCACTGGTCACCCCCAAAGCCAATTCCTCTTTGGCCGCCTTTCCTTCCAGTTCTCTGCTGCCAATGACTGGAATGAACTGCAAAAATCACTGAAGCTGGAGACACGCATGACTCCCTAGCTTAAAGCACCAGCTGTCAGAACAGCTCACAGATCACTGCACCTGTACATAGCCCATCTGCAAATAGCCCATCCAACTACCTCATCCCCATACTCTATTTATTTATCTTGCTCCTTTGCACCCCAGTATCTGCTTGCACATTCATCTTCTGCACATCTACCAATCCAGTGTTTAATTGCTAAATTGTAATTACTTCCCCACCATGGCCTATTTATTGGCTTACCTCCCTTATCTTACCTCATTTGCACACAATGTATATAGACTTTTTCTACTGTATTATTGACTATGTTTGTTTATTCCATGTGTAACTCTGTGTTGTTGTATGTGTCGAACTGCTTTGCTTTATCTTGGCCAGGTCGCAGTTGTAAATGAGAACTTGTTCTCAACTAGCCTACCTGGTTAAATAAAGGTGAAATAATACAATTAAAATAAAAAGAAACCCTTTCAATCATCCATGACTATGCTTAATCTGTGTCCAGGAAACCAGCCCTCAGTGTCTGTAGCCACAATTCAAAAACAAATTGAATCAATAGACACCATTTATCAATTTGAGTGGGGTATTTTTTGTGCTTTCTATTGTCTTTTACAGTATTTTAACAGAATCACAATATTTCTATTTTCTTTCTCCCTCAATTGACCAGACACTTGAGGAAGATCTCCTGGCTGATGATTGGAGTCCTCCTCGCCACACACGCAGTCAAGACCTTCAACAGAAACTGGGACTGGGAATCGGAATATACACTGTTTACCTCAGCCCTAAAAGTATGTCGTCCACATCTCCTCATTCTTGGCCTAACTTACAATAAACTCACCAAGATTGTTCTCCTCGTTCGTTTTTCCTCCGTTTTTTTTCTTCGATTGATTGCCTTGTCTCCCCTCAGGTCAACAAGAACAACGCCAAGCTATGGAATAATGTTGGTCATGCTCTGGAAAATCAAAACAATTACGAAAAAGCTCTGCGATATTTCCTTCAGGCCACCCGGGTCCAACCAGGTAAGACATCTCGCATTATTTTCTGGTGGGCTTCAAGGCTGTGGTTGAAGATGAGACGATGACAAGATAGCAAGATTCTGATCAATATAATATAATTGAGTCTGCTCAATGGTGTTATTATGAAAAACAATGCTTAAAGTACTTGTAATGTAAATTAGTTGCATTATAATGCACATTACTTGCATTGTTAATGTGAAGTACGTGCATTGTAATGTAAAGTACTTGTATTGTGATGTACTTGTGTGAAAAGGAACTTATCTGAGCTCCTCTAGAACAGTCATATTTCAATTGAATCACGCAAAGCCTTGCTAATCGCTTATACAGCTACAGATAGTATATTTTTATGTTGGAGAAGAAAAAAAAGGAGTTGCATTTCTTTAAGATGTTGCTTTGGAAATAAGGGATTTGTTCCAAATAGCACCCTTTTCCCCAATATAGTTCAAAGGACTATGGTCAAAAGTTGTGCACTATCGAGGGAACCGGTTGCAATTTGGGACAGATCCAAGAATTGTTCAGTAAGATGTTATTGCTGGCTGAGGAGAGGTGTTCATGAATCCTCCCATCAGTTTATGTGGAGAGAGCTGTTAATCTAACTACACAACAAAAACCCTTTGGCCCAACTTACCCCACTCTCCCCTACAGGGTGACAGGGCTGACTGCCATACAAGTTAGCGTGTGACATGGTTAACTTTTGTAGAACTAAGACGTTATGACCTGGCTGTCCTCATAGAACTTCACTTCTGTGACAGTGCAGGCAGAGGAAATTGTGTTGCCCTATGTAAACTACCAGGTAAGCCCTCTCTACCAACATGTCATGTACATACTGGTTGTGTCATTGAGCAGGAAACTTGGTTGAGATATAAATATTTGCAGAATTTCCTGCTTTTTCTAATCTTTCAGCATCAGTCTGCTTGTCATAACCATGATGATCAAATCAAATGTATTTATATAGCCCTTCTTACATCAGCTGATATATCAAAGTGCTGTACAGAAACCCACCCTAATACCCCAAACAGCAAGAAATGCAGGTGTAGAAGCACGGTGGCTAGGAAAAACTCCCTAGAAAGGCCAAAACCTAGGAAGAAACCTAGAGAGGAACCAGGCTATGAGGGGTGGCCAGTCCTCTTCTGGCTGTGCAAGGTGGAGTTTATAACAGAACATGGCCAAGATGTTCAAATGTTCATAAATGACCAGCATGGTCAAATAATAGTAATCACAGTGAACAGGTCAGGGTTCCATAGCCGCAGGCAGAACATTTGAAACTGGAGCAGCAGCACGACCAGGTGGACTGCGGACAACAAGAAGTCATCATGCCAGGTAGTCATGTTGAACACTTCACTTCAGCCTGCTGGTTCCCAGAAGGCAATTGTTTTGGGTTTCTTACAAGGAAGCTGTTGTTTTTTTTGTTTTTTACAAGGAACACAAAAGTCATTTGAACTTGAGACCTGTCACCATCCACTCCAAGGTTCCACGCCTACACAATTACGTTATTAGGTTCTATAGAATGAAACATGATTTTTCACACTTTCTATATACACTTCTCTTGTACAGTGCCGTGAAAAAGTATTTGCCCCCTTTCAGATTTTCTCTATTTTTGATTCTGAATGTTATCAGATCTTCAACCAAAACCTAATATTAGATGAGTGAACCCGAGTTTACAAATAACAAAAAAAAGTATACTTATTTTGTTTAATTAAAGTTATGCAACACCCAATTTCCCTGTGTGAAAAAGGAATTACCCCCTTGCACTCAATAACTGATTGTACCACCTTTAGCTGCAATGACTGCAACCAAATGCTTCCTGTAGTTGTTGAACAGTCTCTTATCGCTGTGGAGGAATTCTGACCAACTCTTACATGCAGAACTGATTTAACTCAGCTACATTTGTGGGGTTTCAAGCATGGACTGCTTGAACTACAGGAAGGTTTTGGTTGCAGTCATTGCAGCTAAAAGTGGCACAACCAGTTATTGAGTGTAAGGGGGCAGTTACTTTTTCACACGAGCATTGGGTGTTGCATAACTTCGTTTATGAAATAGGTTAAATAAGTATATGATTGTTGTGGTATTTGTTCACTCAGGTTTCCTTTATCTAACATTGGGTGCTGGTTGAAGATCTGATAACATTCATTATCAAAAATATGCTAAAGTAGAGAAAATTAGGAAGGGGGCAAATACTTTTTCACAGGGCTGTATAGTTTTTAAATACTTCATCTAAATGCCAATTTGAACCTAATGAAATATCCTGTGACATCCCTGTAGCGTTGGCAATCTTAATCATGTCAATGCCTCATACAAGCTGCACCGCTCGTTAAACGCTAAACCCCACAGCCACCCACCGCCACAGTAGAGCTGTATTATGTGGTCCTATTGAATGGATGCATTCCACAAGTAGTGCACTATATTGAATGTAGGGTGCCAATTGGCACACACACAATGTTCCGCTAAACTCCATC